>NW_026962362.1:0-65234 GCF_032445375.1 Bacillus rossius redtenbacheri
TTAATAAGGCCCTAATTAGGCAGGTTTATTAAGCAGGTAATTAGGCATGCTATTAAGCAAGTAATTTGTCAGGCAGGCAATTAGTGCAGGCAATTAAGCAGTAAATTAGGCAAGCAGGCAATTTGGCAGATAATTAGGCAGGCAATTAGGCAGGCAATTAGGCAGTTAATTGGGCAGGCAATTAGGCAGTTAATTAGGCAGGCAAGTAGGCAGGTAATTATGCACGCAATTAGGTAGTTAATTAAGCAAGCAATTAGGCAGGCTTTTAGGCAGGCATTTAGGCAGTTAATTAGACAGGCAATTAGGCAGTTAATTAGGCAGGCAAGTAGGCAGGTAATTAGGCAGTTAATTAGGCAAGCAATTAGGCAAGTTATTAGGCAGGCCATTGAGCAGGAAATTAGGCAGGCAAAATATTCAGGCATTTTGGCAGGCAGGCAATTAGGCAGGCAGTAAGGCAGAGAATTTGGCAGGCAATTAGGCAGTTAATTAGGCAGGCAATTAGGGAGGCAATTAGGCAGTTAATTAGGCAGGCAAATAGGCAGGCAATAAGGCAGGAAATTAGGCAGTTAATTAGGCAGGAAATTAGGCAGTTAATTAGGCTGGCAATTAGACAATTAATTAGGCAGGCAATTAGGCAGGCAATAAGGCAGGAAATTAGGCAGTAAATTAAGGCAGTTAATTAGGCAGGCAATTAGACAGTTAATTAGGCAGTTAATTAGGTGGCAATTAGGCAGTTAATTAGGCAGGCAATAATGCAGGAAATTAGGCAGGTAATTAGGCAGGAAATGAGGAAGTTAATTAGGCAGGCAATTAGACAGTTTATTAGGCAGTTAATTAGGCAGTTAAAAAGGCAGGCAATTAGGCAGTAAAATTCGGAAGGCAAAAAGTGAGCAGACAATTAGGCAGGAAATAAGGCAGGAAATTAGGCAGTTAATTAGGCTGGCAATGAGGCAGGCAATTAGTCAGTTGATTAGGCAGGCAATTAGGCAGTTAAATAGGCAGGCAATTAAGCAGGGATTTAAGCAGTTAATTAGGCAGGCAATAAGAAAGATGATTAGGCAGGCAATAAGGCAGGCAATAAGGCAGTCAGTAAGGCAAGCAATTATGCAGCTAATTAGGCAGGCAATTAGCAAGCAATTAGGCAGTTAATTAAGCAGGCAATAAGGCAGGCAAATAGGCAGGCAATAAGACAGCCAATTAGGCAGGCAATTAAGCATTTAATTAGGCAGATAATTAGGCTGGAAATTAGGCTGACAATTAGGCAGGATATTTGTCAGGCAGACAATTAGGCAGGCAATTAGGCAGGCAATAAGGCAGGCAATTAGGCAGGCAATTAGGCAGGCAATTAGGCAGGCAAATAGTGAGCAGACAATTAGGCAGGCAATAAGCAGGCAATTAGGCAGTTTATTTGGCAGGCAATTAGGCAGGCAATGGGGCAGGCAATTAGGCAGTTAATAAGGCAGGCAATAAGCAGTTAATTAAGCAGGCAATTAAGCAGGGAAATAAGCAGTTAATTATGCAGGCAATAAGACAGATGATTAGGCAGGCAATTAGGCAGGCAATAAGGCAGTTAATAAGCAAGCAATTACGCAATTTATTAGGCAGGCAATTGGGGCAGGCAATTAAGCAGGCAATTAGGCAGTTAATTAGGCAAGCAATTAGGCAGGAAGTTACTTAGGCAGGATATTAGGCAGGCAGTTAGGCAGTTAATTAGGCAGGCAATTAAACAGGCAAATAGGCAGGCAATTAGGCAGGCAATTAGGCAGTTAATAATGCAGGCAATTAGGCAGTTAATATGGCAGGCAATTAGGAAGGCAATTAAGAAGGCATTTAGGCTGGCATGCAATTAGGCAGGCAATTTGGCAGGCAATTAGGCAGTTTATTAGGCAGAATAATAGGCAGTTAATTAGGCAGGCAATTAGGCAGGCAATTAGGCAGTTAATTAGGGAAGATATTAGGCACGCTGGCAATTAGGAATGCATTTAAACAGTTATTAGGTAGGCAGGCAATTTGGCAGGTAATTAGGCAGACAATTAGACAAGCAATTAGGCAGTTAATCAGGCAGTTAATTAGTCAGGCAATTAAGCAGGTAATTAAGCAGGCAATTATGCAGGCAAATAGGCAGGCAATTAAGCAGGTAAATAGGCAGTTAATTAAGCAGACAATTAGGCAGTTTATAAGGCAGGCAACAAGGAAGGCAATTAAGCAGGCAACAAGGAAGGCAATTAAGCAGGCATTTAGGCAGGCAGGCAGGCAATAAGGCAGGCAATTAGGCAGGCAATTAGGCAGGCAATTTGGCAGGCAATTAGGCAGTTTATTAGGCAGGCAAATAGGCAGTAAATTAGGCAGGCAATTCGGCAGGCAATAAGGCAGTTAATTAAGCAGGCAATTAGGCAGTTAATTAGGCAGTTAATTAGGTGGCAATTAGGCAGTTAATTAGGCAGGCAATAATGCAGGAAATTAGGCAGGTAATTAGGCAGGAAATTAGGAAAATAATTAGGCAGGCAATTAGACAGTTTATTAGGCAGTTAATAAGGCAGTTAAAAAGGCAGGCAATTAGGCAGGCAATTAGGCAGTAAATTCGGAAGGCAATAAGGCACTAAAATAGGCAGGAAATTAGGCAGGCAGGCAATTAGGCTGGCAGGCAATTAGGCAGGCTGTAAGGCAGTTAATTAGGCAGGCAATTAAGGAGGCAATTAGGCAGGCAAATAGTGAGCAGACAATTAGGCAGGAAATAAGGCAGGCAATTAGGCAGTTAATTAGGCTGGCAATGAGGCAGGCAATTAGTCATTTGATTAGGCAGGCAATTAGGCAGTTAAATAGGCAGGCAATTAAGCAGGGATTTAAGCAGTTAATTAGGCAGACAATAAGATAGATGATTAGGCAGGCAATAAGGCAGGCATTAAGGCAGTCAGTAAGGCAAGCAATTATGCAGCTAATTAGGCAGGCAATTAGCAAGCAATTAGGCAGTTAATTAAGCAGGCAATAAGGCAGGCAAATAGGCAGGCAATAAGACAGCCAATTAGGCAGGCAATTAAGCATTTAATTAGGCAGATAATTAGGCAGGAAATTAGGCTGACAATTAGGCAGGATATTTGTCAGGCAGACAATTAGGCAGGCAATTAGGCAGGCAATTAGGCAGGTAATTAGGCAGGCAATTAGGCAGGCAATTAGGCAGGCAATAAGGCAGTTAATTAGCAAGCAATTACGCAATTTATTAGGCAGGCAATTAGGCAGGCAATTAAGCAGGCAATTAGGCAGTTAATTAGGCAAGCAATTAGGCAGGAAGTTACTTAGGCAGGCAATTAGGCAGGCAGTTAGGCAGTTAATTAGGCAGGCAATTAAACAGGCAAATAGGCAGGCAATTAAGCAGGCAATTAGGCAGGCAATTAGGCAGTTAATAATGCAGGCAATTAGGCAGTTAATATGGCAGGCAATTAGGAAGGCAATTAAGCAGGCATTTAGGCTGGCATGCAATTAGGCAGGCAATTTGGCAGGCAATTAGGCAGTTTATTAGGCAGAATAATATGCAGTTAATTAGGCAGGCAATTAGGCAGGCAATAAGGCAGTTAATTAGGGAAGATATTAGGCGCGCAGGCAATTAGGAATGCATTTAAACAGTTTATTAGGTAGGCAGCCAATTTGGCAGGTAATTAGGCAGACAATTAGACAAGCAATAAGGCAGTCAATCAGGCAGTTAATTAGGCAGGCAATTAAGCAGGTAATTAAGCAGGCAATTATGCAGGCAAATAGGCAGGCAATTAAGCAGGTAATTAGGCAGTTAATTAAGCAGACAATTAGGCAGTATATAAGGCAGGCAACAAGGAAGGCAATTAAGCAGGCAACAAGGAAGGCAATTAAGCAGGCATTTAGGCAGGCAGGCAATAAGGCAGGCAATTAGGCAGGCAATTAGGCAGGCAATTTGGCAGGCAATTAGGCAGTTTATTAGGCAGGCAAATAGGCAGTTAATTAGGCAGGCAATTAGGCAGGCAATTAGGCAGTTAATTAAGCAGGCAATTAGGCAGTTAATTAGGCAGGCAATTAGGCAGTTAATTAGGCAGGCAATAAGGCAGGAAATTAGGCAGTTAATAAGGCAGGCAATTAGGCACTTAGTTAGGCAGGTAATTAGGCAAACAGTTAGGCTGTTAATTAGGCAGGCAATAGGAAAGGCAATTAGGCAAGCAATTAAGCAGTTAATTAGGCAGGCAATTAGGCAGGCAATAAGGCAGGAAATTAGGCAGTTAATGAGGCAGGCAATTAGGCACTTAATTAGGCAGTTAATTAGGCAGGCAATTAGGCAAGCAATTAGGCAGTTAATTAAGCAGGCAATTAGGAAAGCAATTAGGCAGGCAGGCAATTAGGAATGCAACTAAGCAGTTTATTAGGTAGGCAGGCAATTTGGCAGGTAATTAGGCAGACAATAAGGCAAGCAATTATGCAGGCAATAAGGCAGTCAATTAGGCAGATAATTTGGCAGTCAATTAGGCAGTTAATTAGGCAGTCAAATAGGCAGGCAATTAGGCAGTTAATTAGGCAGGCAATTAGGCAGGATATTAGGCATTTAATTAGGCAGGCAATTAGGCACTTAATTAGGCAGTTAATTAAGCAGGCAGTTAGGCAGTTATTAGGCAGGCAATAGAGCAGGCAATTAAGCAGGGCAATAAGGCAGTTAATTAGGCAAAGAATTATGCAGGCAATTAGGCAGGCAATTAGGTAGTTAATTAGGCAGGCAATTAGGGAGATAATTAGGCAGGTAAATGGACAGGCAATTAGGCAAGCAATTAGGCAGATAATTAGGCAGTTAATTAGGCAGGCAATTAGGCAGTTAATTATACAGGCAATTAGGCAGGAAATTAGGTAGTTGATTAGGCAGGCAATTAGCCAGTTAATTAGGCAGGCAATTAGGCAGGCAATTGGCAGGTAATTAGGCAGGCAATTAGGCAGGCAATTAAGCAGGCAAGCAATTAGGCAAGCAATTATGCAGGTAATTATGCAGGCAATAAGGCAGATAATTAGGCCCCTAATTAGGCAGGCTATTAAGCAGGTAAATTAGGCAGGCTGGCAATTAGGCAGGCAATTAGGCAGTTAATTAGGCCCCTAATTAGGCAGGCTATTAAGCAGGTAATTAGGCAGGCAGGCAATTAGGCAGGCAATTAAGCAATTCATTAGGCAAGCAGGCAATTTGGCAGGTAATTAGTCAGGCAATTAGGAAGGCTATTAGGCAGTTAATTAGACAGGAAATTAGGCAGTTATTAGGCAGGCAAGTAGGCAGGTAATTAGGCACGCAATTAGGTAGGTGATTAAGCAAGCAATTAGGCAGGCAATAAGGTAGTTAATTAGGCAAGGCAACTAGGCAGGCAATAATGTAGGTATTTAGGTAGTTAATTATGCAGGCAATTAGGCAGATAATAAGGCAGGCAATTAGGCAATTATTAAGGCAGGCAATTAGGCAGGCAATTAAGCAGGCTAAAAAGAATTTAATTAGTCAGGCAATTAGGCAGGCAAATCGGCTGGTAATAGGCAGTTAATTGAGCTGGCAATTATGCAGGCAATAAGGCAATATATTAAGCAGTTAATTAGGCAGGCAATTATGCAGGTAATTAGGCAGGCAATTAAAGAGTTAATTAGGCCCCTAATTAGGCAGGCTATTAAGCAGGTAATAGGCATGCAGGCAATTAGTGCAGGCAATTAAGCAGTAAATTAGGCAAGCAGGCAATTTGGCAGAAAATTAGGCAGGCAAATAGGCAGGAAATTAGGCAGTTTATTGTGCAGGCAATTAGGCAGGCAATTAGGCAGTTTATTAGACAGTTAAATAGGCAGGCAATTAGGGCTGTTAATTAGGCAGTTTATTAGGCTTTGCAATTAGGCAGTTAATTAAACAGGCAATTAGGCAGGCAATTAGGCAGGCAGGCAATTAGGCAGGTAGGCAATTAGGCAGGAATTAGGCAGATAAGTGTCAGGCAATTAGGCAGGCAATTAGGCAGGAAATTAGGCAGTTAATTAGCAGGCTATTATGAAGTCAATTAGGCAGGCAAGCAATTAGGCAGGCAATTAGGCAGTTAATTAGGCAGGCAATTAGGTAAGCATATAGGCAGGGAATTAAGCAGGCAATTCGGCAGGCAATTAGCCAGTTAATTAAGCAGACAATGAGGCAGTTAATTAGGCAAAGAATTATGCAGGCAATTAGGCAGGCAATTAGGTAGTTAATTAGGCAGGCAATTAGGGAGATAATTAGGCAGGCAATTGGACACATCAATTAGGCAAGCAATTAGGCAGATAATTAGGCAGTCAATTAGGCAGATAATTAGGCAGGCAATTAGGCAGTTAATTAGGCAGTTAAATAGGCAGGCAATTAGGCTGTTAATAAGGCAGGCAATTAGGCAGTTAATTAGGCAGGCAATTAGGCAGGCAATAAGGCAGGAAATTAGGCAGTTAATTAGGCAGGAAATAAGGCAGTTAATTAGGCAAGCAATTAGACAGTTAATTAGGCAGTTAATTAGGTGGCAATTAGGCAGTTAATTAGGGCAGGCAATAGAGCAGGCAATTAGGCAGGCAATAAGGTAGTTAATTAGGCAAGCAACTAGGCAGGCAATAATGCAGGTATTTAGGTAGTTAATTAGGCAGGCAATTAAACAGATAATTAGGCAGGCAATTGGACAGGCAATTTGGCAAGCAATTAGGTAGGCAATTAGGCAGATAATTAGGCAGGCAATTAGGCAGTTGATTAGACAAATAATTAGGCAGGCAATTAGGCAGTTAATTAGGCAGGCAATTAAGTAGGCAATCAGGCAGGCAATTAGGCAGTTTATCAGGCAGGCAATTAGGCAGGCAATTAGGCAGGCAAGCTATTAGGCAGGCAATTATGCAGGTAATTAGGCAGGCAATTAGGCAGTTAATTAGGCCCCTAAAATTGGCAGGCTATTAAGCAGGTAATTAGGCAGGCAGGCAATTAGGCAGTTAATAAGGCCCCTAATTAGGCAGGCTATTTAGCAGGGTAATTAGGCAGGCAGGCAATTAGGCAGGCAATTAGGCAGTTAATTAGGCCCCTAATTAGGCAGGCTATTAAGCAGGTAATTAGGCAGGCAGGCAATTAAGCAATTCATTAGGCAAGCAGGCAATTTGGCAGGTAATTAGGCAGGCAATTAGGAAGGCTATTTGCAGTTAATTAGACAGGCAATTAGGCAGTTAATTAGGCAGGCAAGTAGGCAGGTAATTAGGCACGCAATTAGGTAGGTGATTAGGCAAGCAATTAGGCAGACAATTAGGCAGGCAATGAGGCAGACAATTAGGCAGTAAATTAGGCAGGCAATTAGGCAGGAAATTAGGCAGGAAATTAGGCAGGCAGGCAATAAGGCTGGCAGGCCATTAAGCAGGCAGGCAATTAGGCAGGTAGGTAATAAGGCAGGCAATTAAGCAGTTAATTATGCAGGCAAGCAATTTGGCAGGTAATTAGGCAGGCAATTAGGCAAGCAATTAAACAGGCAATTAGACAGGCAATTAGGCAGTTGATTAGGCAGGCAATAAGGCAAGCAATTAGGCAGGCAATTAGGTAGTTAATTAGGCAGGCAATTAGGCAGGCTTTTAGGCAGGCATTTAGGCAGGCTTTTAGGCAGGCATTTAGGCAGTTAATTAGGCAGGCAATTAGGCAGTTAATTAGGCAGGCAAGTAGGCAGGTATTTAGGCAGTTAATTAGGCAGGCAATTAGGCAAGTAATTAGGCAGGCAATTGAGCAGGAAATTAGGCAGGCAAATATTCAGGCATTTAGGCAGGCTGGCAATTAGGCAGGCAGTAAGGCAGTTAATTAGGCAGTTAAATAGGCAGGCAATTAGGCTGTTAATTAGGCAGGCAATTAGGGCAGTTAATAAGGCAGGCAATTAGGCAGGAAATTAGGCAGTTAATTAGCAGGCTATTAGGCAGTAAATAAGGCAGGCAATTATGAAGTCAATTAGGCATGCAAGGAATTAGGCAGGCAATTAGGCAGTTAATTAGGCAGGCAATTATGCAAATAATTAGGCAGGCAATTAAGCAGGCAATTAGGCAGGCTATAAGGCAGTTAATTAGACAGGCAATAAGGCAGGCAATTAGGCAGGCAATTAAGCAGTCAATAAGGCAGGCAATTTGGCAGGTAATTAGGCAGGCAATTAGGAAGGCTATAAGGCAGCCAATTAGGCAGTTAATAAAGCAGTTCATAAGACAGGCAATTAGGTAGTTAATTAGGCAGGCAATTAGGCAGGAAATTAGGCAGTTAATTAGCAGGCTATTATGAAGTCAATTAGGCAGGCAAGCAATTAGGCAGGCAATTAGGCAGTTAATTAGGCAGGCAATTAATCAGATAATTAGGCAGGCAATTATGCAATTAATAAGGCTGGCAATTAGGCAGGCAATTAGGCAGGCAATTAGGCAGGCAATTAGGCAGTTAATAAGGCTGGCAAATAAGCAGGCAATTAGGCAGACAAGTAGGCAATTAATTATGCAAGAACTTACATTGTAAATTAGGCAGTCAATTAGGCAGTTAATTAGGCAGGCAATTATGCAGGCTTTTAAGCGGGAAATTAGGCAGGCAATTAGGCAGGCAGGCAATTAGGCAGGCAGGCAATTAGGCAGGCAGGCAATTAGGCAGGCAGGCAATTAGGCAGGCAATTAGGCAGGCAAAAAGAAAGGCAATTAGGCTGGCAATAAGACAGGCAATTAGGCAAGCAATTAGGAAGTTCATTAGGCAGGCAATAAGGCAGTTAATTAGGCAGGCATTTTGGCAGTTAATTAGGCAGGCAATTATGCAGGCAATTAGGCAGGCAATAAGGCATAGAATTAGGCAGGCAATAAGGCTGGCAATTAGACAAGCAAATAAGCAAGCAATTAGGCAGTTAATTAGGCAGGCAATTAGGTAAGCATATAGGCAGGGAATTAAGCAGGCAATTCGGCAGGCAATTAGCCAGTTAATTAAGCAGGCAATTAGGCAGTTAATAAGGCAGGAAATTAGGAAGGCAATTAAGCAGGCATTTAGGCAGGCAGGCAATAAAGCAGGCAATTAGGCAGGCAATTTGCAGGCAATTAGGCAGTATATTAGTCAGGCAATTAGGCAGTTAATTAAGCAGGCAATTAAGCAGTTAATTAGGGAAGCAATTAGGCACGCAGGCAATTAGGAATGCAATTAAGCAGTTTATTAGGTATGCAAGCAATTCGGCAGGTAATAAGGCAGACAATTAGGCAAGCAATTAAGCAGGCAATTAGGCAGAATAATTAGGCAGTCAATTAGGCAGTTATTTAGGCAAGCAATTAGGCAATTAATTAGGCAGGCAATTAGGCAGTTAATTAGTCAGGCAATTAGGCTGGCAATAAGACAGGCAATTAGGCAAGCAATTAGGAAGTTCATTAGGCAGGCAATAAAAGCAGGAAATTAGGCAGGCAATTAGGCACTTAATTAGGCAGTTAATTAGGCAGGCAGTTAGGCAGTTAATTAGGCAGGCAATTAGGCAGACAATAAGGCAGTTAATTAGGCAAAGAATTATGCAGGCAATTAGGCAGGCAATTAGTAGTTAATTAGGCAGGCAATTAGGGAGATAATTAGGCAGGCAATTGGACACATCAATTAGTTAAGCAATTAGGCAGATAATTAGGCAGGCAATTAGGCAGTTAATTAGGCAGGCAATTAGGCAGTTAATTAGGCAGGCAATTAAGCAGGCAATTAGGCAAGAAATTAGGCAGTTGATTAGGCAGGCAATTAGCCAGTTAATTTAGCAGGCAATTAGGCAGGCAATTAGGCAGTTAATTAGGCATTCAATTAGGCAGGCAATTAGGCAGTAAATTAGGCATGCTATTCAGCAGGTAATAAGGCAGGCAATTAGGCAGTCAATTAAGCATTTAATCAGGCAAGCAGGCAATTTGGCAGGCATTTAGGCAGGCAATTAGGCAGGCAATTAGGCAGTTAATTAGGCAGGCAATTAGGTAGTTAATTAGGCAGGCAATTAGGCAGTTAATAAGGCAGGCAATTAGGCAGCCAATTAGGCAGGCAATTAGGCAGTAAATTATGCACTAAAATAGGCAGGAAATAAGGCAGGCAATTAGGCTTGCAGGCAATTAGGCAGGCAGTTAATTAGGCAGTTAATTAGGCAGGCAATTAGGCAGTTAATATGGTAGGCAATTAGGCAGGCAATTAAGGAAGCAATTAAGAAGTTAATTAGGCAAGCAATAAGGAAAGCAATTAGGCAGGAAGTTACTTAGGCAGGCAGGCAATTAGGAAGGCTATAAGGCAGTAAATTAGGCAGTTTATTAGGTGTTGCAATTAGGCAGTTAATAAAACAGGCAATTAGGCAGTTAAATAGGCAGGCAATTAGGCAGGTAATTCGGCAGAAAATTCGGCAAGCAATTAGGCAGGCAATAAGGCAGATAATTAGGCTGGCAATTAGGCAGTTAATTAGACAGTTAAATAGGCAGGCAATTAGGCTGTTAATTAGGCAGGCAATTAAATAGTTAATTAGGCAGGCAATTAGGCAGTTAATTAGGCAGGCAATTAGACAGGCAATAAGGCAGGAAATTAGGCAGTTAATTAGGCAGGAAATAAGGCAGTTAAATAGGCAGGCAATTATGCACTTAATTAGGCAGTTAATTAGGTGGCAATTAAACAGTTTATTAAGCAGGCAATAGAGCATGCAATTAGGCAGGCAATAAGGTAGTTAATTAGGCAAACAACTAGGCAGGCAATAATGCAGGTTTTAGGTAGTTAATTAGGCAGGCAATTAGGCAGATAATTAGGCAGGCAATTAGGCAATTATTTAGGCAGGCAATTAGGAAGGCAAATAAGCAGGCAATTAGGCAGGCTATAAGGAAGTTAATTAGTCAGGCAATAGGCAGGCAATTAGGCAGGTTATAGGCAGTTAATTGAGCAGGCAATTAGGCAGTTAATGAGGCAGCTAATAAGGCAGGCAATTAGGCAGTTAATTAAGCAGGCAATTAGGCAGTTAATAAGGCAGGCAATTATGAATTCAAATAGGCAGGCAATTAGGCAGGAAGGCAGGCAATTAGGTAGGCAATTAGGCAGGCAAGCAATTAGGCATGCAATTTAAGCAGTTAATTATGCAGTTAATTAGGCAGGCAATTAGGCAGTCAATTAGGCAGATAATTAGGCAGGCAATTAGGCAGTTAATTAGGCAGTTAAATAGGCAGGAAATTAGGCAGGAAATTAGGCAGTTAATTATGCAGGCAATTAGACAGTTAATTAGGCAGTTAATTAGGTGGCAATTAGGCAGTCAATTAGGCAGGCAATAGAGCAGGCAATTAAGCAGTTAATTAAGCAGGTAATTAGGCAGTTAATAAGGCAGGCAATTATGAATTCAATTAGGCAGGCAATAAGGCAGGAAGGCAAGCAAATAGGTAGGCAATTAGGAAGGCAAGCATTTAGGCAGGCAGTAAGGCAGTTAATTATGCAGTTAATTAGGCAGGCAATTAGGCAGTCAATTAGGCAGATAATTAGGCAGGCAATTAGGCATTTAATTAGGCAGTTAAATAGGCAGGAAATTAGGCAGGAAATTAGGCAGTTAATTATGCAGGCAATTAGACAGTTAATTAGGCAGTTAATTAGGTGGCAATTAGGCAGTTAATTTGGCAGGCAATAAAGCAGGCAATTAGGCAGGCAATAAAGAAGTTAATTAGGCAAGCAACTAGGCAGGCAAAAATGCAGGTATTTAGGTAGTTAATTAGGCAGGCAATTAGGCAGATAATTAGGCAGGCCAATTGAACAGTCAATTAGGCAAGCAATTAGGTAGGCAATTAGGCAGATAATTAGTAAGGCAATTAGGCAGTTGATTAGACAAATAATTAGGCACGCAATTAGGCAGTTAATTAGGCAGGCAATTAAGAAGGCAATCAGGCAGGCAATTAGGAAGCATATAAGGCAGGCAATTAGGCAGTTAATTAGGCAGGAAATTAGGCAGGCAAGAAATTAGGGAGCAATTATGCAGGTAATTAGGCAGGCAATTAAACAGTAAATTAGGCCCCTAATTAGGCAGGCTATTAAGCAGGTAATTAGGCAGGCAGGCAATTAGGCAGGCAATTAAGCAATTCAGTAGGCAAGCATGCAATTTGGCAGGTAATTAGGCAGGCTATTAGGCAGGCTATTAGGCAGTTAATTAGGCAGTTAATTAGGCAGTTAATTAGGCAGTTAATTAGGCAGGCAAGTAGGCAGGTAATTAGGCACGCAATTAGGTAGGTGATTAGGCAAGCAATTAGGCAGACAATTAGGCAGGCAATTAGGCAGTAAATAAGGCAGACAATTAGGCAGGAAATTAGGCAGGAAAGAAGGCAGGCAATTAGGCTGGCAGGCCATTAGGCAGGCAATTAGGCAGGCAGGAAATAAGGCAGGAAATTAGGCAGTTAATTAGGCAGGCAAGCAATTTGGCTGGTAATTAGGCAGGCAATAAGGCAAGCAATTAAGCAGGCAATTAGGCAGGCAATTAAGCAGTTGATTAGGCAGGCAATTAGGCAAGCAATTAGGCAGCAATTAGGCAAGAAATTAGGCAGTCAATTAGGCAGACTTTTAGGCAGGCATTTAGGCAGTTAATTAGGCAGGCAGTTAGGCAGTTAATTAGGTAGGCAAGTAGGCAGGTAATTAGGCAGTTAATTAGGTAAATAATTAGGCAGGCAATTGAGCAGGAAATTAGGCAGGCAAATATGCAGGCATTTAGGCAGGCAGGCAATAAGGCAGGCAGTAAGGCAGAGAATTAGGCAGGCAATTAGGCAGTTAATTAGGGCAGGCAATTAGACAGGCAATTAGGCAGGCAATTAAGCAGTTAATTAGGCAGGAAATTAGGCAGTTAATTAGGCAGGCAATTAGGCAGGCAATCAGGCAGGATATTAGGCATTTAATTTGGCAGGCAATTAGGCACTTAATTAGGCACGTAAATGGACAGGCAATTAGGCAAGCAATTAGGCAGATAATTAGGCAGTTAATTAGGCGGGCAATTAGGCAGTTAATTAGGCAGGCAATTAGGCAGGAAATTAGGCAGTTAATTAGGCAGGCATTTAGGTAGTTAATCAGGCAGGCAATTAGGCAGGCAATTAGGCAGGTAATTCGGCAGACAATTAGGCTAACAATTAGGCAGGCAATTAGGCAGTTAATTAGGCAGGAAATAAGACAGTTAAATAGGCAGGCAATTAGGCAGTTAATTAGGCATTTATTTAGGTGACAATTAGGCAGTTTATTAAGCAGGCAATAGAGCAGGCAATTAGGCAGGCAATAAGGTAGTTAATTAGGCAAGCAACTATGCAGGCAATCAGGCAGGCAATTAGGCAGTTAATTAGGCAGGCAATTAGGCAGTTAATTAGGCAGGCAATTAGGTAGGCAAGCAATTAGGCAAGCAATTATGCAGGTATTTAGGCAGGCAATAAGGCAGTTAATTAGGCCCCTTATTAGGCAGGCTATTAAGCAGGTAATTAGGCATGCAGGCAATTAGGCAGGCAATTAAGCAATTCATTAGGCAAGCAGGAAATTTGGCAGGTAATTAGGCAGGCAATTAGGAAGGCTATTAGGCAGTTAATAAGACAGGCTTTTAGGCAGTTAATTAGGCAGGCAATTAGGCAGTTAATTAAGCAGGCATTTAGGCAGGCAATTACGCAGGCAATAATGCAGGCAATTAGGCAGGAAGGCAGGCAATTAGGTAGGCAATTAGGTAGGCAATTAGGCAGGCAAGCAATTAGGCAGGCAGTAAGGCAGTTAATTAGGTAGGCAATTAGGCAGATAATTAGGCAGGCAATTAGGCAGTTAGTTAGACAGGCAAATAGGCAGGCAATTAGGCAGGTAATTCGGCAGACAATTAGGCAATCAATTAGGCAGGCAATTAGGCAGTTAATTAGGCAGGCAATTAAGTAGGCAATCAGGCAGGCAATTAGGCAGTTAATTAGGCAGGCAATTAGGCAGTTAATTAGGCAGGCAATTAGGTAGGCAAGCAATTAGGCAAGCAATTATGCAGGTATTTAGGCAGGCAATAAGGCAGTTAATTAGGCCCCTTATTAGGCAGGCTATTAAGCAGGTAATTAGGCATGCAGGCAATTAGGCAGGCAATTAAGCAATTCATTAGGCAAGCAGGAAATTTGGCAGGTAATTAGGCAGGCAATTAGGAAGGCTATTAGGCAGTTAATAAGACAGGCTTTTAGGCAGTTAATTAGGCAGGCAAGTATGCAGGAAATTAGGCAGGCATATATTCAGGCATTTAGGCAGGCAGGCAATTAGGCAGGCAGTAAGGCAGAGAATTAGGCAGGCAATTAGGCAGTTAATTAGGCAGGCAATTTCGCAGGCAATTAGGCAGGCAATTAGGCAGTTAATGAGGCAGGCAATTAGGCAGGCAATACGGCAGGAAATTAGGCAGCTAATTAGGCAGTTAATTAGGCTGGCAATTAGACAAAATTATTAGGCAGGCAATTAGGCAGGCAATAAGGCAGGAAATTAGGCAGTTAATTAGGCAGGAAATTAGGCAGTTAATTAGGCAGGCAATTAGGCAGTTAATTAGGCAGGCAAGTAGGCAGGTAATTAGGCACGCAATTAGGTAGGTGATTAGGCAAGCAATTAGGCAGACAATTAGGCAGGCAATGAGGCAGGCAATTAGGCAGTAAATTAGGCAGGCAATTAGGCAGGAATGTTGGCAGGAAATTAGGCAGGCAGGCAATAAGGCTGGCAGGCCATTATGCAGGCAGGCAATTAGGCAGGCAGGTAATAAGGCAGGCAATTAAGCAGTTAATTAGGCAGGCAAGCTATTTGGCAGGTAATTAGGCAGGCAATTAGGCATGCAATTAAGCAGGCAATTAGGCAGGCAATTAGGCAGTTGATAAGGCAGGCAATTAAGCAATCAATTAGGCAGCAATTAGGCAGGAAATTAGATAGTTAATTAGGCAGGCTTTTAGGCAGGCTTTTAGGCAGTTAATTAGGCAGGCAATTAGGCAGTTAATTAGGCAGGCAAGTAGGCAGGTAATTAGGCAGTTAATTAGGCAGGCATTTAGGCAAGTAATTAGGCAGGCAATTGAGCAGGAAATTAGGCAGGCATATATTCAGGCATTTAGGCAGGCAGGCAATTAGGCAGGCAGTAAGGCAGAGAATTAGGCAGGCAATTAGGCAGTTAATTAGGCAGGCAATTTCGCAGGCAATTAGGCAGGCAATTAGGCAGTTAATGAGGCAGGCAATTAGGCAGGCAATAAGGCAGGAAATTAGGCAGCTAATTAGGCAGTTAATTAGGCTGGCAATTAGACAAAATTATTAGGCAGGCAATTAGGCAGGCAATAAGGCAGGAAATTAGGCAGTTAATTAGGCAGGAAATTAGGCAGTTAATTAGGCAGGCAATTAGACAGTTAATTAGGCAGTTAATTAGGTGGCAATTAGGCAGTTAATTAGGCAGGCAATAGAGCAGGCAATTAGGCAGGCAATAAGGTAGTTAATTAGGCAAGCAACTGGGCAGGCAATAATGCAGGAAATTAGGCAGTTAATTAGGCAGGAAAAATGGGTAGTTAATTAGGCAGGCAATTAGACAGTTTATTAGGCAGTTAATTAGGCAGTTAATTAGGCAGGCAATTAAGTAGGCAATCAGGCAGGCAATTAGGCAGTTAATTAGGCAGGCAATTAGGTAGTTAATTAGGCAGGCAATTAGGCAGGCAAGCAATTAGGCAAGCAATTATGCAGGTAATTAGGCAGGCAATAAGGCAGTTAATTAGGCCCCTTATTAGGCAGGCTATTAAGCAGGTAATTAGGCATGCAGGCAATTAGGCAGGCAATTAAGCAATTCATTAGGCAAGCAGGAAATTTGGCAGGTAATTAGGCAGGCAATTAGGAAGGCTATTAGGCAGTTAATAAGACAGGCTATTAGGCAGTTAATTAGGCAGGCAAGTAGGCAGGTAATTAGGCACGCAATTAGGTAGGTGTTTAGGCAAGCAATTAGGCAGACAATTAGGCAGGCAATGAGGCAGGCAATTAGGCAGTAAATTAGGCAGGCAATTAGGCAGGAATGTTGGCAGGAAATTAGGCAGGCAGGCAATAAGGCTGGCAGGCCATTATGCAGGCAGGCAATTAGGCAGGCAGGTAATAAGGGCAGGCAATTAAGCAGTTAATTAGGCAGGCAAGCTATTTGGCAGGTAATTAGGCAGGCAATTAGGCATGCAATTAAGCAGGCAATTAGGCAGTAAATTAGGCAGTTGATAAGGCAGGCAATTAAGCAAGCAATTAGGCAGCAATTAGGCAGGAAATTAGATAGTTAATTAGGCAGGCTTTTAGGCAGGCTTTTAGGCAGTTAATTAGGCAGGCAATTAGGCAGTTAATTAGGCAGGCAAGTAGGCAGGTAATTAGGCAGTTAATTAGGCAGGCATTTAGGCAAGTAATTAGGCAGGCAATTGAGCAGGAAATTAGGCAGGCATATATTCAGGCATTTAGGCAGGCAGGCAATTAGGCAGGCAGTAAGGCAGAGAATTAGGCAGGCAATTAGGCAGTTAATTAGGCAGGCAATTTCGCAGGCAATTAGGCAGGCAATTAGGCAGTTAATGAGGCAGGCAATTAGGCAGGCAATAAGGCAGGAAATTAGGCAGCTAATTAGGCAGTTAATTAGGCTGGCAATTAGACAAAATTATTAGGCAGGCAATTAGGCAGGCAATAAGGCAGGAAATTAGGCAGTTAATTAGGCAGGAAATTATGCAGTTAATTAGGCAGGCAATTAGACAGTTAATTAGGCAGTTAATTAGGTGGCAATTAGGCAGTTAATTAGGCAGGCAATAGAGCAGGCAATTAGGCAGGCAATAAGGTAGTTAATAAGGCAAGCAACTAGGCAGGCAATAATGCAGGAAATTAGGCAGTTAATTAGGCAGGAAAAATGGGTAGTTAATTAGGCAGGCAATTAGACAGTTTATTAGGCAGTTAATTAGGCAGTTAATTAGGCAGGCAATTAGGCAGGCAATTAGGCAGGCAATTAGGCAGTAAATTCGGCAGGCAATAAGGCAATAAAATTGGCAGGAAATTAGGCAGGCAGGCAATTAGGCTGGCAGGCAATTAAGCAGGCAGTAAGGCAGTTAATTAGGCAGGCAATTAGGCAGGAAATTAAGGAGGCAGCTAATTAGGCAAGCAATAAGGAAAGCAATTAGGCAGGCAGGCAATTAGGAAGGCTATAAGGCAGTTAATTAGGCTGGCAATTAGGCAGTTAATTAGACAGTTAATAGGCAGGCAATTAGGCTGTTAATTAGGCAGGCAATTAAATAGTTAATTAGGCAGGCAATTAGGCAGTTAATTAGGCAGGCAATTAGGCAGGAAATAAGGCAGGAAATTAGGCAGTTAATTAGGCAGGAAATAAGGCAGTTAAATAGGCAGGCAATTAGGCACTTAATTAGGCAGTTAATTAGGTGGCAATTAACAGTTTATTAAGCAGGCAATAGAGCAGGCAATTAGGCAGGCAATAAGGTAGTTAATTAGGCAAACAACTAGGCAGGCAATAATGGGCAGGTTTTAGGTAGTTAATTAGGCAGGCAATTAGGCAGATAATTAGGCAGGCAATTAGGCAATATTTAGGCAGCGCAATTAGGAAGGCAAATAAGCAGGCAATTTGGCAGGCTATAAGGAAGTTAATTAGTCAGGCAATTAGGCAGGCAATTAGGCAGGTTATAGGCAGTTAATTGAGCAGTTAATAAGGCAATATATTAAGCAGTTAATATGGCAGGCAATTTGGCAGGTAATTCGGCAGGCAATTAGTCAGGCTATAAGGCAGGCAATTAGAGAGTTAATAAGGCAGTTAATAAGGCAGGCAATTAGGCAGTTAATGAGGCAGCTAATAAGGCAGGCAATTAGGCAGTTAATTAAGCAGGCAATTAGGCAGTTAATAAGGCAGGCAATTATGAATTCAAATAGGCAGGCAATTAGGCAGGAAGGCAGGCAATTAGGTAGGCAATAAGGCAGGCAAGCAATTAGGCATGCAATTTAAGCAGTTAATTATGCAGTTAATTAGGCAGGCAATTAGGCAGTCAATTAAACAGATAATTAGGCAGGCAATTAGGCAGTTAATTAGGCAGTTAAATAGGCAGGAAATTAGGCAGTTAATTATGCAGGCAATTAGACAGTTAATTAGGCAGTTAATTAGGTGGCAATTAGGCAGTCAATTAGGCAGGCAATAGAGCAGGCAATTAAGCAGTTAATTGAGCAGGTAATTAGGCAGTTAATAAGGCAGGCAATTATGAATTCAATTAGGCAGGCAATAAGGCAGGAAGGCAAGCAAATAGGTAGGCAATTAGGAAGGCAAGCAATTAGGCAGGCAGTAAGGCAGTTAATTATGCAGTTAATTAGGTAGGCAATTAGGCAGTCAATTAGGCAGATAATTAGGCAGGCAATTAGGCAGTTAATTAGGCAGTTAAATAGGCAGGATATTAGGCAGGAAATTAGGCAGTTAATTATGCAGGCAATTAGACAGTTAATTAGGCAGTTAATTAGGTGGCAATTAGGCAGTTAATTTAGCAGGCAATAAAGCAGGCAATTAGGCAGGCTATAAGGAAGTTAATTAGGCAAGCAACTAGGCAGGCAAAAATGCAGGTATTTAGGTAGTTAATTAGGCAGGCAATTAGGCAGATAATTAGGCAGGCAATTGAACAGTCAATTAGGCAAGCAATAAGGTAGGCAATTAGGCAGATAATTAGTAAGGCAATTAGGAAGTTGATTAGACAAATAATTAGGCACGCAATTAGGCAGTTAATTAGGCAGGCAATTAAGAAGGCAATCAGGCAGGCAATTAGGAAGCATATAAGGCAGGCAATTAGGCAGTTAATTAGGCAGGAAATAAGGCAGGCAATAAATTAGGGAGCAATTATGCAGGTAATTAGGCAGGCAATTAAACAGTTGATTAGGCCCCTAATTAGGCAGGCTATTAAGCAGGTAATTAGGCAGGCAGGCAATTAGGCAGGCAATTAAGCAATTCAGTAGGCAAGCATGCTATTTGGCAGGTAATTAGGCAGGCTTTTAGGCAGGCTATTAGGCAGTTAATTAGGCAGTTAATTAGGCAGGCAAGTAGGCAGGTAATTAGGCACGCAATTAGGTAGGTGATTAGGCAAGCAATTAGGCAGACAATTAGGCAGGCAATTAGGCAGTAAATAAGGCTGGCAATTAGGCAGGAAATTAGGCAGGAAAGAAGGCAGGCAATTAGGCTGGCAGGCCATTAGGCAGGCAATTAGGCAGGCAGGAAATAAGGCAGGAAATTAGGCAGTTAATTAGGCAGGCAAGCAATTTGGCTGGTAATTAGGCAGGCAATAAGGCAAGCAATTAAGCAGGCAATTAGGCAGGCAATTAAGCAGTTGATTAGGCAGGCAATTAGGCAAGCAATTAGGCAGCAATTAGGCAAGAAATTAGGCAGTCAATTAGGCAGACTTTTAGGCAGGCATTTAGGCAGTTAATTAGGCAGGCAGTTAGGCAGTTAATTAGACAGGCAAGTAGGCAGGTAATTAGGCAGTTAATTAGGTAAATAATTAGGCAGGCAATTGAGCAGGAAATTAGGCAGGCAAATATGCAGGCATTTAGGCAGGCAGGCAATAAGGCAGGCAGTAAGGCAGAGAATTAGGCAGGCAATTAGGCAGTTAATTAGGCAGGAAATTAGGCAGTTAATTAGGCAGGCAATTAGGCAGGCAATCAGGCAGGATATTAGGCATTTAATTTGGCAGGCAATTAGGCACTTAATTAGGCACCGTAAATGGACAGGCAATTAGGCAAGCAATTAGGCAGATAATTAGGCAGTTAATTAGGCGGGCAATTAGGCAGTTAATTAGGCAGGCAATTAGGCAGGAAATTAGGCAGTTGATTAGGCAGGCAATTAGCCAGTTAATTAGGCCCCTTATTAGTTAGGCTATTAAGCAGGTAATTAGCATGCTATTAAGCAGGTAATTTGGCAGGCAGGCAATTAGTGCAGGCAATTAAGCAGTAAAATAGGCAAGCAGGCAATTTGGCAGGTAATTTAGGCAGGCAAATAGGCAGGCAATTAGGCAGTTTATTGGCCAGGAAATTTGGCAGGCAATTAGGCAGTTAATTAGGCAGGCATTTAGGCAGTTAATTAGGCAGGAAATAAGACAGTTAAATAGGCAGGCATTAGGCAGTTAATTAGGCAGTTATTTAGGTGGCAATTAGGCAGTTTATTAAGCAGGCAAAAGAGCAGGCAATTAGGCAGGCAATAAGGTAGTTAATTAGGCAAGCAACTATGCAGGCAATAATTTAGGTATTTAGGTAATTAATTATGAAGGCAATTAGGCAGATAATAAGGCAGGCAATTAGGCAATTATTTAAGCAGGCAATTAGGCAGGCAATTAAGCAGGCAATTAAGCAGGCTATAAGGAAGTTAATTAGGCAGGAAATAAGACAGTTAAATAGGCAGGCAATTAGGCAGTTAATTAGGCAGTTATTTAGGTGGCAATTAGGCAGTTTATTAAGCAGGGCAATAGAGCAGGGCAATTAGGCAGGCAATAAGGTAGTTAATTAGGCAAGCAACTATGCAGGCAATAATTTAGGTATTTAGGTAATTAATTATGCAGGCAATTAGGTAGTTAATCAGGCAGGCAATTAGGCAGGCAATTAGGCAGGTAATTTGGCAGACAATTAGGCTAACAATTAGGCAGGCAATTAGGCAGTTAATTAGGCAGAAAATAAGACAGTTAAATAGGCAGGCAATTAGGCAGTTAATTAGGCAGTTATTTAGGTGGCAATTAGGCAGTTTATTAAGCAGGCAATAGAGCAGGCATTTAGCCAGGCAATAAGGTAGTTAATTAGGCAAGCAACTATGCAGGCAATAATTTAGGTATTTAGGTAATTAATTATGCAGGCAATTAGGCAGATAATAAGGCAGGCAATTAGGCAATTATTTAAGCATGCAATTAGGCAGGCAATTAAGCAGGCAATTAAGCAGGCTATAAGGAAGTTAATTAGTCAGGCAATTAGGCAGGCCATTTGGCTGGTAATAGGCAGTTAATTGAGCAGGCAATTATGCAGGCAATAAGGCAATATATTAAGCAGTTAATTAGGCAGGCAATTTGGCAGGTAATTCGGCAGGCAATTAGTCAGGCTATAAGGCTGGCAATAAGGGAGTTAATTAAGCAGTTAATAAGGTAGGCAATTAGGCAGTTAATGAGGCAGGCAATAAGGCAGGCAATTAGGCAAATATTAGGCAGGCAATTAGGCAGTTAATTAGGCAGGCATTTAGGCAGGCAATTACGCAGGCAATAATGCAGGCAATTAGGCAGTAAGGCAGTTAATTAGGTAGGCAATTAGGCAGATAATTAGGCAGGCAATTAGGCAGTTAGTTAGGCAGGCAAATAGGCAGGCAATTAGGCAGGTTATTCGGCAGACAATTAGGCAATCAATTAGGCAGGCAATTAGGCAGTTAATTAGGCAGGAAGGCAGGCAATTAGGTAGGCAATTAGGCAGGCAAGCAATTAGGCAGGCAGTAAGGCAGTTAATTATGCAGTTAATTAGGCAGGCAATTAGGCAGTCAATTAGGCAGATATTTAGGCAGACAATTACGCAATTAATTAGGCAGTTAAATATGCAGGCAATTAGGCTGTTAATTAGGCAGGCAATTAGGCAGTTAATTAGGCAGGCAATAAGGCAGGAAATTAGGCAGTTAAATAGGCAGGCAATTAGACAGTTAATTAGGCAGTTAATTAGGTGGCAATTAGGCAGTTAATTAGGTAGGCAATAGAGCAGGCAATTAGGCAGGCAATAAGGTAGTTAATTAGGCAAGCAACTAGGCAGGCAATAATGCAGGTATTTAGGTAGTTAATTAGGCAGGCAATTAAACAGATAATTAGGCAGGCAATTGGACAGGCAATTAGGCAAGCAATTAGGTTGGCAATTAAGCAGATAATTAGGCAGGCAATTAGGCAGTTGATTAGACAAATAATTAGGCAGGCAATTTGGCAGTTAATTAGGCAGGCAATTAAGTAGGCAATCAGGCAGGCAATTAGGCAGTTAATTAGGCAGGCAATTAGGCAGTTAATTAGGCAGGCAATTAGGCAGGCAAGCAATTAGGCAAGCAATTATGCAGGTAATTAGGCAGGCAATAAGGCAGTTAATTAGGCCCCTAATTAGGCAGGCTATTAAGCAGGTAATTAGGCATGCAGGCAATTAGGCAGGCAATTAAGCAATTCATTAGGCAAGCAGGAAATTTAACAGGTAATTAGGCAGGCAATTAGGAAGGCTATTAGGCAGTTAATAAGACAGGCAATTAGGCAGTTAATTAGGCAGGCAAGTAGGCAGGTAATTAGGCACGCAATTAGGTAGGTGATTAGGCAAGCAATTAGGCAGACAATTAGGCAGGCAATGAGGCAGGCAATTAGGCAGTAAATTAGGCAGGCAATTAGGCAGGAATGTTGGCAGGAAATTAGGCAGGCAGGCAATAAGGCTGGCAGATCATTATGCAGGCAGGCAATTAGGCAGGCAGGTAATAAGGCAGGCAATTAAGCAGTTAATTAGGCAGGCAAGCTATTTGGCAGGTAATTAGGCAGGCAATTAGGCATGCAATTAAGCAGGCAATTAGGCAGTAAATTAGGCAGTTGATAAGGCAGGCAATTAAGCAAGCAATTAGGCAGCAATTAGGCAGGAAATTAGATAGTTAATTAGGCAGGCTTTTAGGCAGGCTTTTAGGCAGTTAATTAGGCAGGCAATTAGGCAGTTAATTAGGCAGGCAAGTAGGCAGGTAATTAGGCAGTTAATTAGGCAGGCATTTAGGCAAGTAATTAGGCAGGCAATTGAGCAGGAAATTAGGCAGGCATATATTCAGGCATTTAGGCAGGCAGGCAATTAGGCAGGCAGTAAGGCAGAGAATTAGGCAGGCAATTAGGCAGTTAATTAGGCAGGCAATTTCGCAGGCAATTAGGCAGGCAATTAGGCAGTTAATGAGGCAGGCAATTAGGCAGGCAATAAGGCAGGAAATTAGGCAGCTAATTAGGCAGTTAATTAGGCTGGCAATTAGACAAAATTATTAGGCAGGCAATTAGGCAGGCAATAAGGCAGGAAATTAGGCTGTTAATTAGGCAGGAAATTAGGCAGTTAATTAGGCAGGCAATTAGACAGTTAATTAGGCAGTTAATTAGGTGGCAATTAGGCAGTTAATTAGGCAGGCAATAGAGCAGGCAATTAGGCAGGCAATAAGGTAGTTAATTAGGCAAGCAACTAGGCAGGCAATAATGCAGGAAATTAGGCAGTTAATTAGGCAGGAAAAATGGGTAGTTAATTAGGCAGGCAATTAGGCAGTTAATGAGGCAGGCAATTAGGCAGGCAATAAGGCAGGAAATTAGGCAGCTAATTAGGCAGTTAATTAGGCTGGCAATTAGACAAAATTATTAGGCAGGCAATTAGGCAGGCAATAAGGCAGGAAATTAGGCAGTTAATTAGGCAGGAAATTAGGCAGTTAATTAGGCAGGCAATTAGACAGTTAATTAGGCAGTTAATTAGGTGGCAATTAGGCAGTTAATTAGGCAGGCAATAGAGCAGGCAATTAGGCAGGCAATAAGGTAGTTAATTAGGCAAGCAACTGGGCAGGCAATAATGCAGGAAATTAGGCAGTTAATTAGGCAGGAAAAATGGGTAGTTAATTAGGCAGGCAATTAGACAGTTTATTAGGCAGTTAATTAGGCAGTTAATTAGGCAGGCAATTAGGCAGGCAATTAGGCAGGCAATTAGGCAGTAAATTCGGCAGGCAATAAGGCAATAAAATTGGCAGGAAATTAGGCAGGCAGGCAATTAGGCTGGCAGGCAATTAAGCAGGCAGTAAGGCAGTTAATTAGGCAGGCAATTAGGCAGGAAATTAAGGAGGCAGCTAATTAGGCAAGCAATAAGGAAAGCAATTAGGCAGGAATTTACTTAGGCAGGCAGGCAATTAGGAAGGCTATAAGGCAGTTAATTAGGCTGGCAATTAGGCAGTTAATTAGACAGTTAAATAGGCAGGCAATTAGGCTGTTAATTAGGCAGGCAATTAAATAGTTAATTAGGCAGGCAATTAGGCAGTTAATTAGGCAGGCAATTAGGCAGGAAATAAGGCAGGAAATTAGGCAGTTAATTAGGCAGGAAATAAGGCAGTTAAATAGGCAGGCAATTAGGCACTTAATTAGGCAGTTAATTAGGTGGCAATTAAACAGTTTATTAAGCAGGCAATAGAGCAGGCAATTAGGCAGGCAATAAGGTAGTTAATTAGGCAAACAACTAGGCAGGCAATAATGCAGGTTTTAGGTAGTTAATTAGGCAGGCAATTAGGCAGATAATTAGGCAGGCAATTAGGCAATTATTTAGGCAGGCAATTAGGAAGGCAAATAAGCAGGCAATTTGGCAGGCTATAAGGAAGTTAATTAGTCAGGCAATTAGGCAGGCAATTAGGCAGGTTATAGGCAGTTAATTGAGCAGTTAATAAGGCAATATATTAAGCAGTTAATATGGCAGGCAATTTGGCAGGTAATTCGGCAGGCAATTAGTCAGGCTATAAGGCAGGCAATTAGAGAGTTAATAAGGCAGTTAATAAGGCAGGCAATTAGGCAGTTAATGAGGCAGCTAATAAGGCAGGCAATTAGGCAGTTAATTAAGCAGGCAATTAGGCAGTTAATAAGGCAGGCAATTATGAATTCAAATAGGCAGGCAATTAGGCAGGAAGGCAGGCAATTAGGTAGGCAATAAGGCAGGCAAGCAATTAGGCATGCAATTTAAGCAGTTAATTATGCAGTTAATTAGGCAGGCAATTAGGCAGTCAATTAGGCAGATAATTAGGCAGGCAATTAGGCAGTTAATTAGGCAGTTAAATAGGCAGGAAATTAGGCAGTTAATTATGCAGGCAATTAGACAGTTAATTAGGCAGTTAATTAGGTGGCAATTAGGCAGTCAATTAGGCAGGCAATAGAGCAGGCAATTAAGCAGTTAATTGAGCAGGTAATTAGGCAGTTAATAAGGCAGGCAATTATGAATTCAATTAGGCAGGCAATAAGGCAGGAAGGCAAGCAAATAGGTAGGCAATTAGGAAGGCAAGCAATTAGGCAGGCAGTAAGGCAGTTAATTATGCAGTTAATTAGGCAGGCAATTAGGCAGTCAATTAGGCAGATAATTAGGCAGGCAATTAGGCAGTTAATTAGGCAGTTAAATAGGCAGGATATTAGGCAGGAAATTAGGCAGTTAATTATGCAGGCAATTAGACAGTTATTAGGCAGTTAATTAGGTGGCAATTAGGCAGTTAATTTAGCAGGCAATAAAGCAGGCAATTAGGCAGGCTATAAGGAAGTTAATTAGGCAAGCAACTAGGCAGGCAAAAATGCAGGTATTTAGGTAGTTAATTAGGCAGGCAATTAGGCAGATAATTAGGCAGGCAATTGAACAGTCAATTAGGCAAGCAATAAGGTAGGCAATTAGGCAGATAATTAGTAAGGCAATTAGGCAGTTGATTAGACAAATAATTAGGCACGCAATTAGGCAGTTAATTAGGCAGGCAATTAAGAAGGCAATCAGGCAGGCAATTAGGAAGCATATAAGGCAGGCAATTAGGCAGTTAATTAGGCAGGAAATAAGGCAGGCAATAAATTAGGGAGCAATTATGCAGGTAATTAGGCAGGCAATTAAACAGTTAATTAGGCCCCTAATTAGGCAGGCTATTAAGCAGGTAATTAGGCAGGCAGGCAATTAGGCAGGCAATTAAGCAATTCAGTAGGCAAGCATGCAATTTGGCAGGTAATTAGGCAGGCTTTTAGGCAGGTTATTAGGCAGTTAATTAGGCAGTTAATTAGGCAGGCAAGTAGGCAGGTAATTAGGCACGCAATTAGGTAGGTGATTAGGCAAGCAATTAGGCAGACAATTAGGCAGGCAATTAGGCAGTAAATAAGGCTGGCAATTAGGCAGGAAATTAGGCAGGAAAGAAGGCAGGCAATTAGGCTGGCAGGCCATTAGGCAGGCAATTAGGCAGGCAGGAAATAAGGCAGGAAATTAGGCAGTTAATTAGGCAGGCAAGCAATTTGGCTGGTAATTAGGCAGGCAATAAGGCAAGCAATTAAGCAGGCAATTAGGCAGGCAATTAAGCAGTTGATTAGGCAGGCAATTAGGCAAGCAATTAGGCAGCAATTAGGCAAGAAATTAGGCAGTCAATTAGGCAGACTTTTAGGCAGGCATTTAGGCAGTTAATTAGGCAGGCAGTTAGGCAGTTAATTAGGCAGGCAAGTAGGCAGGTAATTAGGCAGTTAATTAGGTAAATAATTAGGCAGGCAATTGAGCAGGAAATTAGGCAGGCAAATATGCAGGCATTTAGGCAGGCAGGCAATAAGGCAGGCAGTAAGGCAGAGAATTAGGCAGGCAATTAGGCAGTTAATTAGGCAGGAAATTAGGCAGTTAATTAGGCAGGCAATTAGGCAGGCAATCAGGCAGGATATTAGGCATTTAATTTGGCAGGCAATTAGGCACTTAATTAGGCACGTAAATGGACAGGCAATTAGGCAAGCAATTAGGCAGATAATTAGGCAGTTAATTAAGCGGGCAATTAGGCAGTTAATTAGGCAGGCAATTAGGCAGGAAATTAGGCAGTTGATTAGGCAGGCAATTAGCCAGTTAATTAGGCCCCTTATTAGTTAGGCTATTAAGCAGGTAATTAGCATGCTATTAAGCAGGTAATTTGGCAGGCAGGCAATTAGTGCAGGCAATTAAGCAGTAAAATAGGCAAGCAGGCAATTTGGCAGGTAATTAGGCAGGCAAATAGGCAGGCAATTAGGCAGTTTATTGGCCAGGAAATTTGGCAGGCAATTAGGCAGTTAATTAGGCAGGCATTTAGGCAGTTAATTAGGCAGGAAATAAGACAGTTAAATAGGCAGGCAATTAGGCAGTTAATTAGGCAGTTATTTAGGTGGCAATTAGGCAGTTTATTAAGCAGGCAATAGAGCAGGCAATTAGGCAGGCAATAAGGTAGTTAATTAGGCAAGCAACTATGCAGGCAATAATTTAGGTATTTAGGTAATTAATTATGCAGGCAATTAGGCAGATAATAAGGCAAGCAATTAGGCAATTATTTAAGCAGGCAATTAGGCAGGCAATTAAGCAGGCAATTAAGCAGGCTATAAGGAAGTTAATTAGGCAGGAAATAAGACAGTTAAATAGGCAGGCAATTAGGCAGTTAATTAGGCAGTTATTTAGGTGGCAATTAGGCAGTTTATTAAGCAGGCAATAGAGCAGGCAATTAGGCAGGCAATAAGGTAGTTAATTAGGCAAGCAACTATGCAGGCAATAATTTAGGTATTTAGGTAATTAATTATGCAGGCAATTAGGTAGTTAATCAGGCAGGCAATTAGGCAGGCAATTAGGCAGGTAATTCGGCAGACAATTAGGCTAACAATTAGGCAGGCAATTAGGCAGTTAATTAGGCAGAAAATAAGACAGTTAAATAGGCAGGCAATTAGGCAGTTAATTAGGCAGTTATTTAGGTGGCAATTAGGCAGTTTATTAAGCAGGCAATAGAGCAGGCAATTAGCCAGGCAATAAGGTAGTTAATTAGGCAAGCAACTATGCAGGCAATAATTTAGGTATTTAGGTAATTAATTATGCAGGCAATTAGGCAGATAATAAGGCAGGCAATTAGGCAATTATTTAAGCAGGCAATTAGGCAGGCAATTAAGCAGGCAATTAAGCAGGCTATAAGGAAGTTAATTAGTCAGGCAATTAGGCAGGCCATTTGGCTGGTAATAGGCAGTTAATTGAGCAGGCAATTATGCAGGCAATAAGGCAATATATTAAGCAGTTAATTAGGCAGGCAATTTGGCAGGTAATTCGGCAGGCAATTAGTCAGGCTATAAGGCTGGCAATAAGGGAGTTAATTAAGCAGTTAATAAGGTAGGCAATTAGGCAGTTAATGAGGCAGGCAATAAGGCAGGCAATTAGGCAGTTAATTAAGCAGGCAATAAGGCAGTTAATTAAGCAGGCAATTAGCAGTTAATAAGGCAGGCAATTATGAATTCAAATAGGCAGGAAATTAGGTAGGCAATAAGGCAGGCAAGCAATTAGGCAGGCAGGCAATTAAGCATGCATTTAAGCAGTAAGATGGGTAAGCAGGCAAATTGGCACGTAATTTGGCAGGCAATTTGGCAGGCAATTAGGCTGGCAATAAGGCAGGCAATAAAGCAGTTAATTAGGCTGTTAATTAGGCAGGCAATAAGGCAGGAAATTAAGCAGTTATTAAGGCAGGCAATTATAAAGTCAATTAGGCAGTCAAATAGGCAGGAAGGCAAGCAAATAGGTAAGCAATTAGGAAAGCAAGCAATTAGATAGGCAGTAAGGCAGTTAATTAGGCAGGCAATTAGGCAAATATTAGGCAGGCAATTAGGCAGTTAATTAGGCAGGCATTTAGGCAGGCAATTAAGCAGGCAATAATGCAGGCAATTAGGCAGTAAGGCAGTTAATTAGGTAGGCAATTAGGCAGATAATTAGGCAGGCAATTAGGCAGTTAGTTAGGCAGGCAAATAGGCAGGCAATTAGGCAAGTAATTCGGCAGACAATTAGGCAATCAATTAGGCAGGCAATTAGGCAGTTAATTAGGCAGGAAGGCAGGCAATTAGGTAGGCAATTAGGCAGGCAAGCAATTAGGCAGGCAGTAAGGCAGTTAATTATGCAGTTAATTAGGCAGGCAATTAGGCAGTCAATTAGGCAGATATTTAGGCAGACAATTACGCAATTAATTAGGCAGTTAAATATGCAGGCAATTAGGCTGTTAATTAGGCAGGCAATTAGGCAGTTAATTAGGCAGGCAATAAGGCAGGAAATTAGGCAGTTAAATAGGCAGGCAATTAGACAGTTAATTAGGCAGTTAATTAGGTGGCAATTAGGCAGTTAATTAGGTAGGCAATAGAGCAGGCAATTAGGCAGGCAATAAGGTAGTTAATTAGGCAAGCAACTAGGCAGGCAATAATGCAGGTATTTAGGTAGTTAATTAGGCAGGCAATTAAACAGATAATTAGGCAGGCAATTGGACAGGCAATTAGGCAAGCAATTAGGTTGGCAATTAAGCAGATAATTAGGCAGGCAATTAGGCAGTTGATTAGACAAATAATTAGGCAGGCAATTAGGCAGTTAATTAGGCAGGCAATTAAGTAGGCAATCAGGCAGGCAATTAGGCAGTTAATTAGGCAGGCAATTAGGCAGTTAATTAGGCAGGCAATTAGGCAGGCAAGCAATTAGGCAAGCAATTATGCAGGTAATTAGGCAGGCAATAAGGCAGTTAATTAGGCCCCTAATTAGGCAGGCTATTAAGCAGGTAATTAGGCATGCAGGCAATTAGGCAGGCAATTAAGCAATTCATTAGGCAAGCAGGAAATTTGGCAGGTAATTAGGCAGGCAATTAGGAAGGCTATTAGGCAGTTAATAAGACAGGCAATTAGGCAGTTAATTAGGCAGGCAAGTAGGCAGGTAATTAGGCACGCAATTAGGTAGGTGATTAGGCAAGCAATTAGGCAGACAATTAGGCAGGCAATGAGGCAGGCAATTAGGCAGTAAATTAGGCAGGCAATTAGGCAGGAATGTTGGCAGGAAATTAGGCAGGCAGGCAATAAGGCTGGCAGGCCATTATGCAGGCAGGCAATTAGGCAGGCAGGTAATAAGGCAGGCAATTAAGCAGTTAATTAGGCAGGCAAGCTATTTGGCAGGTAATTAGGCAGGCAATTAGGCATGCAATTAAGCAGGCAATTAGGCAGTAAATTAGGCAGTTGATAAGGCAGGCAATTAAGCAAGCAATTAGGCAGCAATTAGGCAGGAAATTAGATAGTTAATTAGGCAGGCTTTTAGGCAGGCTTTTAGGCAGTTAATTAGGCAGGCAATTAGGCAGTTAATTAGGCAGGCAAGTAGGCAGGTAATTAGGCAGTTAATTAGGCAGGCATTTAGGCAAGTAATTAGGCAGGCAATTGAGCAGGAAATTAGGCAGGCATATATTCAGGCATTTAGGCAGGCAGGCAATTAGGCAGGCAGTAAGGCAGAGAATTAGGCAGGCAATTAGGCAGTTAATTAGGCAGGCAATTTCGCAGGCAATTAGGCAGGCAATTTGGCAGTTAATGAGGCAGGCAATTAGGCAGGCAATAAGGCAGGAAATTAGGCAGCTAATTAGGCAGTTAATTAGGCTGGCAATTAGACAAAATTATTAGGCAGGCAATTAGGCAGGCAATAAGGCAGGAAATTAGGCAGTTAATTAGGCAGGAAATTAGGCAGTTAATTAGGCAGGCAATTAGACAGTTAATTAGGCAGTTAATTAGGTGGCAATTAGGCAGTTAATTAGGCAGGCAATAGAGCAGGCAATTAGGCAGGCAATAAGGTAGTTAATTAGGCAAGCAACTAGGCAGGCAATAATGCAGGAAATTAGGCAGTTAATTAGGCAGGAAAAATGGGTAGTTAATTAGGCAGGCAATTAGACAGTTTATTAGGCAGTTAATTAGGCAGTTAATTAGGCAGGCAATTAGGCAGGCAATTAGGCAGGCAATTAGGCAGTAAATTCGGCAGGCAATAAGGCAATAAAATTGGCAGGAAATTAGGCAGGCAGGCAATTAGGCTGGCAGGCAATTAAGCAGGCAGTAAGGCAGTTAATTAGGCAGGCAATTAGGCAGGAAATTAAGGAGGCAGCTAATTAGGCAAGCAATAAGGAAAGCAATTAGGCAGGAATTTACTTAGGCAGGCAGGCAATTAGGAAGGCTATAAGGCAGTTAATAAGGCTGGCAATTAGGCAGTTAATTAGACAGTTAAATAGGCAGGCAATTAGGCTGTTAATTAGGCAGGCAATTAAATAGTTAATTAGGCAGGCAATTAGGCAGTTAATTAGGCAGGCAATTAGGCAGGAAATAAGGCAGGAAATTAGGCAGTTAATTAGGCAGGAAATAAGGCAGTTAAATAGGCAGGAAATTAGGCACTTAATTAGGCAGTTAATTAGGTGGCAATTAAACAGTTTATTAAGCAGGCAATAGAGCAGGCAATTAGGCAGGCAATAAGGTAGTTAATTAGGCAAACAACTAGGCAGGCAATAATGCAGGTTTTAGGTAGTTAATTAGGCAGGCAATTAGGCAGATAATTAGGCAGGCAATTAGGCAATTATTTAGGCAGGCAATTAGGAAGGCAAATAAGCAGGCAATTTGGCAGGCTATAAGGAAGTTAATTAGTCAGGCAATTAGGCAGGCAATTAGGCAGGTTATAGGCAGTTAATTGAGCAGTTAATAAGGCAATATATTAAGCAGTTAATATGGCAGGCAATTTGGCAGGTAATTCGGCAGGCAATTAGTCAGGCTATAAGGCAGGCAATTAGAGAGTTAATAAGGCAGTTAATAAGGCAGGCAATTAGGCAGTTAATGAGGCAGCTAATAAGGCAGGCAATTAGGCAGTTAATTAAGCAGGCAATTAGGCAGTTAATAAGGCAGGCAATTATGAATTCAAATAGGCAGGCAATTAGGCAGGAAGGCAGGCAATTAGGTAGGCAATAAGGCAGGCAAGCAATTAGGCATGCAATTTAAGCAGTTAATTATGCAGTTAATTAGGCAGGCAATTAGGCAGTCAATTAGGCAGATAATTAGGCAGGCAATTAGGCAGTTAATTAGGCAGTTAAATAGGCAGGAAATTAGGCAGTTAATTATGCAGGCAATTAGACAGTTAATTAGGCAGTTAATTAGGTGGCAATTAGGCAGTCAATTAGGCAGGCAATAGAGCAGGCAATTAAGCAGTTAATTGAGCAGGTAATTAGGCAGTTAATAAGGCAGGCAATTATGAATTCAATTAGGCAGGCAATAAGGCAGGAAGGCAAGCAAATAGGTAGGCAATTAGGAAGGCAAGCAATTAGGCAGGCAGTAAGGCAGTTAATTATGCAGTTAATTAGGCAGGCAATTAGGCAGTCAATTAGGCAGATAATTAGGCAGGCAATTAGGCAGTTAATTAGGCAATTAAATAGGCAGGATATTAGGCAGGAAATTAGGCAGTTAATTATGCAGGCAATTAGACAGTTATTAGGCAGTTAATTAGGTGGCAATTAGGCAGTTAATTTAGCAGGCAATAAAGCAGGCAATTAGGCAGGCTATAAGGAAGTTAATTAGGCAAGCAACTAGGCAGGCAAAAATGCAGGTATTTAGGTAGTTAATTAGGCAGGCAATTAGGCAGATAATTAGGCAGGCAATTGAACAGTCAATTAGGCAAGCAATAAGGTAGGCAATTAGGCAGATAATTAGTAAGGCAATTAGGCAGTTGATTAGACAAATAATTAGGCACGCAATTAGGCAGTTAATTAGGCAGGCAGTTAAGAAGGCAATCAGGCAGGCAATTAGGAAGCATATAAGGCAGGCAATTAGGCAGTTAATTAGGCAGGAAATAAGGCAGGCAATAAATTAGGGAGCAATTATGCAGGTAATTAGGCAGGCAATTAAACAGTTAATTAGGCCCCTAATTAGGCAGGCTATTAAGCAGGTAATTAGGCAGGCAGGCAATTAGGCAGGCAATTAAGCAATTCAGTAGGCAAGCATGCAATTTGGCAGGTAATTAGGCAGGCTTTTAGGCAGGCTATTAGGCAGTTAATTAGGCAGTTAATTAGGCAGGCAAGTAGGCAGGTAATTAGGCACGCAATTAGGTAGGTGATTAGGCAAGCAATTAGGCAGACAATTAGGCAGGCAATTAGGCAGTAAATAAGGCTGGCAATTAGGCAGGAAATTAGGCAGGAAAGAAGGCAGGCAATTAGGCTGGCAGGCCATTAGGCAGGCAATTAGGCAGGCAGGAAATAAGGCAGGAAATTAGGCAGTTAATTAGGCAGGCAAGCAATTTGGCTGGTAATTAGGCAGGCAATAAGGCAAGCAATTAAGCAGGCAATTAGGCAGGCAATTAAGCAGTTGATTAGGCAGGCAATTAGGCAAGCAATTAGGCAGCAATTAGGCAAGAAATTAGGCAGTCAATTAGGCAGACTTTTAGGCAGGCATTTAGGCAGTTAATTAGGCAGGCAGTTAGGCAGTTAATTAAGCAGGCAAGTAGGCAGGTAATTAGGCAGTTAATTAGGTAAATAATTAGGCAGGCAATTGAGCAGGAAATTAGGCAGGCAAATATGCAGGCATTTAGGCAGGCAGGCAATAAGGCAGGCAGTAAGGCAGAGAATTAGGCAGGCAATTAGGCAGTTAATTAGGCAGGAAATTAGGCAGTTAATTATGCAGGCAATTAGGCAGGCAATCAGGCAGGATATTAGGCATTTAATTTGGCAGGCAATTAGGCACTTAATTAGGCACGTAAATGGACAGGCTATTAGGCAAGCAATTAGGCAGATAATTAGGCAGTTAATTAGGCGGGCAATTAGGCAGTTAATTAGGCAGTTGATTAGGCAGGCAATTAGCCAGTTAATTAGGCCCCTTATTAGTTAGGCTATTAAGCAGGTAATTAGCATGCTATTAAGCAGGTAATTTGGCAGGCAGGCAATTAGTGCAGGCAATTAAGCAGTAAAATAGGCAAGCAGGCAATTTGGCAGGTAATTAGGCAGGCAAATAGGCAGGCAATTAGGCAGTTTATTGGCCAGGAAATTTGGCAGGCAATTAGGCAGTTAATTAGGCAGGCATTTAGGCAGTTAATTAGGCAGGAAATAAGACAGTTAAATAGGCAGGCAATTAGGCAGTTAATTAGGCAGTTATTTAGGTGGCAATTAGGCAGTTTATTAAGCAGGCAATAGAGCAGGCAATTAGGCAGGCAATAAGGTAGTTAATTAGGCAAGCAACTATGCAGGCAATAATTTAGGTATTTAGGTAATTAATTATGCAGGCAATTAGGCAGATAATAAGGCAGGCAATTAGGCAATTATTTAAGCAGGCAATTAGGCAGGCAATTAAGCAGGCAATTAAGCAGGCTATAAGGAAGTTAATTAGGCAGGAAATAAGACAGTTAAATAGGCAGGCAATTAGGCAGTTAATTAGGCAGTTATTTAGGTGGCAATTAGGCAGTTTATTAAGCAGGCAATAGAGCAGGCAATTAGGCAGGCAATAAGGTAGTTAATTAGGCAAGCAACTATGCAGGCAATAATTTAGGTATTTAGGTAATTAATTATGCAGGCAATTAGGTAGTTAATCAGGCAGGCAATTAGGCAGGCAATTAGGCAGGTAATTCGGCAGACAATTAGGCTAACAATTAGGCAGGCAATTAGGCAGTTAATTAGGCAGGAAGGCAGGGAATTAGGTAGGCAATTAGGCAGGCTAGCAATTAGGCAGGCAGTAAGGCAGTTAATTATGCAGTTAATTAGGCAGGCAATTAGGCAGTCAATTAGGCAGATATTTAGGCAGACAATTACGCAATTAATTAGGCAGTTAAATATGCAGGCAATTAGGCTGTTAATTAGGCAGGCAATTAGGCAGTTAATTAGGCAGGCAATTAGGCAGGAAATAAGGCAGGAAATTAGGCAGTTAATTAGGCAGGAAATAAGGCAGTTAAATAGGCAGGCAATTAGGCACTTAATTAGGCAGTTAATTAGGTGGCAATTAAACAGTTTATTAAGCAGGCAATAGAGCAGGCAATTAGGCAGGCAATAAGGTAGTTAATTAGGCAAACAACTAGGCAGGCAATAATGCAGGTTTTAGGCAGTTAATTAGGCAGGCATTTAGGCAGGCAATTACGCAGGCAATAATGCAGGCAATTAGGCAGTAAGGCAGTTAATTAGGTAGGCAATTAGGCAGATAATTAGGCAGGCAATTAGGCAGTTAGTTAGGCAGGCAAATAGGCAGGCAATTAGGCAGGTTATTCGGCAGACAATTAGGCAATCAATTAGGCAGGCAATTAGGCAGTTAATTAGGCAGGAAGGCAGGCAATTAGGTAGGCAATTAGGCAGGCAAGCAATTAGGCAGGCAGTAAGGCAGTTAATTATGCAGTTAATTAGGCAGGCAATTAGGCAGTCAATTAGGCAGATATTTAGGCAGACAATTACGCAATTAATTAGGCAGTTAAATATGCAGGCAATTAGGCTGTTAATTAGGCAGGCAATTAGGCAGTTAATTAGGCAGGCAATAAGGCAGGAAATTATGCAGTTAAATAGGCAGGCAATTAGACAGTTAATTAGGCAGTTAATTAGGTGGCAATTAGGCAGTTAATTAGGTAGGCAATAGAGCAGGCAATTAGGCAGGCAATAAGGTAGTTAATTAGGCAAGCAACTAGGCAGGCAATAATGCAGGTATTTAGGTAGTTAATTAGGCAGGCAATTAAACAGATAATTAGGCAGGCATATGACAGGCAATTAGGCAAGCAATTAGGTTGGCAATTAAGCAGATAATTAGGCAGGCAATTAGGCAGTTGATTAGACAAATAATTAGGCAGGCAATTAGGCAGTTAATTAGGCAGGCAATTAAGTAGGCAATCAGGCAGGCAATTAGGCAGTTAATTAGGCAGGCAATTAGGCAGTTAATTAGGCAGGCAATTAGGCAGGCAAGCAATTAGGCAAGCAATTATGCAGGTAATTAGGCAGGCAATAAGGCAGTTAATTAGGCCCCTAATTAGGCAGGCTATTAAGCAGGTAATTAGGCATGCAGGCAATTAGGCAGGCAATTAAGCAATTCATTAGGCAAGCAGGAAATTTGGCAGGTAATTAGGCAGGCAATTAGGAAGGCTATTAGGCAGTTAATAAGACAGGCAATTAGGCAGTTAATTAGGCAGGCAAGTAGGCAGGTAATTAGGCACGCAATTAGGTAGGTGATTAGGCAAGCAATTAGGCAGACAATTAGGCAGGCAATGAGGCAGGCAATTAGGCAGTAAATTAGGCAGGCAATTAGGCAGGAATGTTGGCAGGAAATTAAACAGGCAGGCAATAAGGCTGGCAGGCCATTATGCAGGCAGGCAATTAGGCAGGCAGGTAATAAGGCAGGCAATTAAGCAGTTAATTAGGCAGGCAAGCTATTTGGCAGGTAATTAGGCAGGCAATTAGGCATGCAATTAAGCAGGCAATTAGGCAGGCAATTAGGCAGTTGATAAGGCAGGCAATTAAGCAAGCAATTAGGCAGCAATTAGGCAGGAAATTAGATAGTTAATTAGGCAGGCTTTTAGGCAGGCTTTTAGGCAGTTAATTAGGCAGGCAATTAGGCAGTTAATTAGGCAGGCAAGTAGGCAGGTAATTAGGCAGTTAATTAGGCAGGCATTTAGGCAAGTAATTAGGCAGGCAATTGAGCAGGAAATTAGGCAGGCATATATTCAGGCATTTAGGCAGGCAGACAATTAGGCAGGCAGTAAGGCAGAGAATTAGGCAGGCAATTAGGCAGTTAATTAGGCAGGAAATTAGGCAGTTAATTAGGCAGGCAATTAGACAGTTAATTAGGCAGTTAATTAGGTGGCAATTAGGCAGTTAATTAGGCAGGCAATAGAGCAGGCAATTAGGCAGGCAATAAGGTAGTTAATTAGGCAAGCAACTAGGCAGGCAATAATGCAGGAAATTAGGCAGTTAATTAGGCAGGAAAAATGGGTAGTTAATTAGGCAGGCAATTAGACAGTTTATTAGGCAGTTAATTAGGCAGTTAATTAGGCAGGCAATTAGACAGGCAATCAGGCAGGCAATTAGGCAGTAAATTCGGCAGGCAATAAGGCAATAAAATTGGCAGTAAATTAGGCAGGCAGGCAATTAGGCTGGCAGGCAATTAAGCAGGCAGTAAGGCAGTTAATTAGGCAGGCAATTAGGCAGGCAATTAAGGAGGCAGCTAATTAGGCAAGCAATAAGGAAAGCAATTAGGCAGGAATTTACTTAGGCAGGCAGGCAATTAGGAAGGCTATAAGGCAGTTAATTAGGCAGTTTTTTAGGCTTTGCAATTAGGCAGTTAATTAAACAGGCAATTAGGCAGGCAATTAGGCAGGCAGGAAATTAGGCAGGTAGGCAATTATGCAGGAATTAGGCAGATAAGTGGCAGGCAATTAGGCAGGCAATCAGGCAGGCAAATAGGCAGGCAGTTAGGCAGGTAATTAGGCAGGCAATTGAGCAGGAAATTAGGCAGGCAATTATGCAGGCATTTAGGCAGGCAGGCAATTTGGCAGGCAGTAAGGCAGAGAATTAGGCAGGCAATTAGGCTGGCAATTAGACAAGCAATTAAGCAAGCAATTAGGCTGTTTATTTGGGAGGAAATTAGTCAGGCAATTAGGCAGTTAATTAGGCAGGCAATTAGGCAGTTAATTAGGCAGGCAATTAGGCAATTAATTAAGCAGGCAATTAGGCAAGCAATTAGGCAGGCAGGAAATTAAGGAAAAAGGCAGGCAATTAGGCAATTAATTAGTTCGCATATCGCAGTTTGCGTTAGAATGTATATGGTATGCGAATTGCGTTTTGCGGTTCGCAGTTTCATTTGCAGTTTGAAGGTCGCAGTTCGCAAATCGCAAATTGTCGTTTGCGGATTTCGGTTTTCGGTTTGTGGTTTATGGTTTGTGGTTTGCTGATTGCCGTTTTCAGTTCGCATTTGCAGTTCGTAGTATGAAGTTAGCAGTTTTTCAGTTCGCAGCTTGCAATTCGCAGTGCGCAAATACGCATTTGGCGTTTTTGTAGTTTGCAATTTGCAGTTTTACTTTTTGCGGTTTGCAGCTTGTAGTTCACTGTTCGCAGTTCGCAGTTTGCACTTCGCATTTTGCAGTTCGCAGTTTGCAGTTATCATGTAACCGTCAAAAGTTTGTAGTTTGCAGGTTGCAGTTCGCAGTTTGCAGTGTGCAGTTCGGAGTTTGTTTTGGCTGTTAGTAGATTTGAATTTCGCAGTTTTCCGTTCGCACATTTCAGTTGCAGTTTGCAGTTAGCAGTTAGGAGTTTAATGTTTGCAGTTTGCAGATCGCAATTTGCAGTTGCAGTTGTCAGTATGCAGTTTGCAGTTATTACTGTGTAGTTTACGGTTTGTGGTTTGCGGTCTGCGGTTTGCGATTTGCAGTTCGCTTTTTGCAGTTTTCAGTTCGCATTTCGCATTTCTCATTTTTCAGTTCGTTTTTCGCAAGTTCGTATATCGCAGTTTGCAAATTGTTAATTGCGGTTTCCATTTTGCAGTTTGCGTTTGCAGTTTTCAGTTTTTTGTTCGAGTTTGCGGTATGTGGTTTACGTGTTGCAGTTGTAGTTTTCATTTTGATATTTGCAGTTCGCAGTTCGCAGATAGTAGTTCTTAGTTTGCAGTTTACAGTTTTCAATTTGCAGTTAGCAATTTGCTGTTTGAATTTTGTGCTTTGCGTTTGCGGTTTGCTTTTCGCAATTGCAGTTTGCAGTAGTTTGTAGGTCGCAGTTTAGAGTTCACAGTTTGCAGTTCACAGTTAGCAGTTTGCTGTTTGAAGTTTGTGGTTTGCGGATGTCGGTTTGTGGTTTACGAATCGCAGTTTGCAGTTCGCAATTAGCACCAAGCAGTTCGAAGTTAGCAGTTTACAGTTCGCAGGTTGCAGTTAGCAGTTTGCTGTTCGCATTTCGCTTTTCGCACATCGCAATTCTGAGAATGCAGTTTGCAATTCGCAATTGTTAGTTCGCAGTTCAAAGTTTGCAGTTAGCAGTGCGTAGTTCTCAGTTTGCAGTTTACAGTTTTCTGTTCACAGTTCTCAGTTTGCAATTCGCAGTTTACTGTTCAGAGTTCGTAGGTTCGCTTTATGCAGTTTGCAGTTCGCAGTTGGGATTTGCAGTTTGTAGTTTGCTGTTTAAATTTTGTGCTTTGCGGATTGCTGTTCGCATTTGCAGTTTGCAGTTTGTAGTTTTGCAGTTCGCCGTTTACAGTTCGCTGTTCGACGTCATCTATCGCCGTTTGCGTTTTTCGGTCTGCAGTTTGCGGATTGCGGTTTTAGTTTTGTGTTTTGCAGTTGGCAGTTTGCTTTAATCAGTTTGCAGTTCGCAATATGCAGTTTGTAGTTTGAATTTTACAGTTTGCAATTTGCACATTGCAGGTCATAGTTTAGAGTTCACAGTTTGCAGTTCGCAGTTTGAAATTACCAGTTTTCAGTTTTCGGTTTGCGTTTTGCGGTTTGTAGTTGGCATTAGGCAGTTTGCAGTTTGCAGTTCGTAGTTTGCAGTTCTCATGTAACCGTAAAAAGTTTGTAGTTTGCAGGTTGCAGTTCGCAGTTTGCAGTGTGCAGTTCGGAGTTTGTTTTGGCTGTTAGTAGATATGAATTTCGAAGTTTTCCGTTCGCACATTTCAGTTGCAGTTTGCAGTTTGCAGTTAGGAGTTTAATGTTTGCAGTTTGCAGATCGCAATTTGCAGTTGCAGTTGTCAGTATGCAGTTTGCAGTTATTACTGTGTAGTTTACGGTTTGTGGTTACGGTCTGCGGTTTGCGATTTGCAGTTCGCTTTTTGCAGTTTTCAGTTCGCATTTCGCATTTCTCATTTTTCAGTTCGTTTTTCGCAAGTTCGTATATCGCAGTTTGCAAATTGTTAATTGCGGTTTCCATTTTGCGGTTTGCGTTTGCAGTTTTCAGTATTTTGTTTGAGTTTGCGGTATGTGGTTTACGTGTTGCAGTTGTAGTTTTCATTTTGATATTTGCAGTTCGCAGTTCGCAGATAGTAGTTCTTAGTTTGCAGTTTACAGTTTTCAATTTGCAGTTAGCAATTTGCTGTTTGAATTTTGTGCTTTGCGTTTGCGGTTTGCTGTTCGCAATTGCAGTTTGCAGTAGTTTGTAGGTCGCAGTTTAGAGTTCACAGTTTGCAGTTCACAGTTTGCAGTTTGCTGTTTGAAGTTTGTGGTTTGCGGATGTCGGTTTGCGGTTTACGAATCGCAGTTTGCAGTTCGCAATTAGCTCCAAGCAGTTCGTAGTTAGCAGTTTACAGTTCGCAGGTTGCAGTTAGCAGTTTGCTGTTCGCATTTCGCTTTTCGCACATCGCAGTTCTGAGAATGCAGTTTGCAGTTCGCAATTGTTAGTTCGCAGTTCAAAGTTTGCAGTTAGCAGTGCGTAGTTCTCAGTTTGCAGTTCACAGTTTTCTGTTCGCAGTTCTCAGTTTGCAATTCGCAGTTTACTGTTCAGAGTTCGTAGGTTCGCTTTATGCAGTTTGCAGTTCGCAGTTGGGATTTGCAGTTTGTAGTTTGCTGTTTAAATTTTGTGCTTTGCGGATTGCTGTTCGCATTTGCAGTTTGCAGTTTGTAGTTTTGCAGTTCGCCGTTTACAGTTCGCTGTTCGACGTCATCTATCGCCGTTTGCGTTTTTCGGTCTGCAGTTTGCGGATTGCGGTTTTAGTTTTGTGGTTTGCAGTTGGCAGTTTGCTTTAATCAGTTTGCAGTTCGCAATATGCAGTTTGTAGTTTGAATTTTACAGTTTGCAATTTGCACATTGCAGGTCGCAGTTTAGAGTTTACAGTTTGCAGTTCGCAGTTTGAAATTACCAGTTTTCAGTTTTCGGTTTGCGTTTTGCGGTTTGTAGTTGGCATTAGGCAGTTTGCAGTTTGCAGATCGTAGTTTGCGGAAAATGGTTTTTGATTTTTGGTTTGCGGATTGCCGTTTGCTGTTCGCAGTTTGAAGTTCCCATTTCTCAGTTCGCAGTTTGAGACTAACAGTTCGCAGTTCGCAGATCCCAAACTTCCGCATACGGTTTTCAGTTTGCGGTTTGCATTTGCTGTTCGCAATTCGCAAATCTTTGAGGTTAGTGGTTTGCGGTTCGCTGTTTGCAGTTCACAGTTTTCATTTTGCAATTGGCAGTTTGCAGTTCGCAGTTTAAGTCGTTGTTTGAAGTTTGCTGTTCGCAAATCGCAAATTGCCCTTTGCGGATTACGGTGTTCGGTTTGCGGTTTTAGGTTTGTGGTTTGCGGATTGCCGTTTGCAGTTCGCATTTGCAGTTCGCAGTTTTTCATTTCGCAGTATGCAGTTCGCAGTTCTCAAATAAGCATTTGGTGGTTTGCAGTTTGAAGTTTTACAGTTTGGGATTTGCAGCTCGTAATTCGCTGTTCGCAGTTCGCAGTTTGCACTTCACAGTTTGCCGTTCGCAGTTTGCAGTTCACATGTTACAGTCATAAGTTTGTAGTTCGCAGTTTGCAGTGTGCAGTTCGGAGTTTGCTGTTCGCAGTTAGTAGGTATGCATTTCGCAGATTGCAGTTCGCAGTTTGCAGTTGCAGTTGTCAGTTTGCAGTTTGCAGTTATTACTTTGTAGTACGGTTTGTGGTTTGCGGTTTGCAGGTAGCAATTTGTATTTGGCAGTTCGCCGGTAATTGTCAGCATTTTGTAGTTCGCTGTTTGCAGGTTTTTGTTTGCAGTTAGCCGTTTGTAGTTCGCAGTTCGCAGTTCGCAGATTTAATATCGCGGTTCACAGTTTGCTGGTTTCAGTTCGCAGTTTGCAGTTAGCCGTTTGTAGTTCGCAGTTCGCAGTTTTAAAATCGCGGTTCACAGTTCGCTGGTTTCAGTTCGCAGTTTGAATATCGCAGTTTGCAGTTGGCAGTTCGAAGTTTGCCGTTCGCAGTTTTCTGTTTGAAGTTTGTGGTTTGCGATTTCGGTTTGCAGTTAGTTAGCAGTGTGATGTTCGCAGTTCGCAGTTTGCAAATTTCCGTTTGCGATTTGCGGATTGCGAATTGCAATTTCCAGTTTTCTTTTTGTAATTTAAATTTTGCAGTTTGCAATTCGCAGTTTGGTGTACAAAGCTTGTGGTATGTGGATTGTAGGTTGTCGTATGTATTTCAGGCAATTAGGTAGACAAGCAATTAGGCAGGCAATTAGGCAGTTAATTAGGTAGGCAAATTGACAGATAATTAGGCAGGCAATTAGGCAGGCAAATAGGAAGGTAATTCGGCAGACAATTAGGCAAGCAATTAGGCAGACAATAAGGCAGGCAATTAGGCAGATAATTAGGCAGGCAATTAGGCAGTTAATTAGGCAGTTAAATAGGCAGGCAATTAGGCTGTTAATTAGGCAGGCAATTAGGCAAGAAATTAGGCAATTAATTAGCAGGCAATTAGGCAGTTAATTATGCAGGCAATTAGGCAGGCAGGCAATTAGGCAGGCAGGCAAGTAGGCAGGCTATTAGGCAGGCAATAAGAAAGGCAATTAAGCTGGCAATAAGACAGACAATTAGGCAGGCTATAAGGCAGTTAATTAGACAGGCAATAAGGCAGGCAATTAGGCAGGCAATTAAGCAGTTAATAAGGCAGGCAATTTGGCAGGTAATTAGGCTGGCAAATAAGCAGGCAATTAGGCAGGCAATTAGGCAGGAAATAAGGCAGTTAATTAGCAGGCAATTATGAAGTCAATTAGGCAGGCAAGCAATTAGGCAGGCAATTACGCAGTTAATTAGGCAGGCAATTAATCAGATAATTAGGCAGGCAATTATGCAATTAATTAGGCAGGCAATTAGGCAGACAATTAGCAGGCAATTAGGCAGGCAATTAGGCAGTTAATAAGGCTGGCAAATAAGAAGGCAATTAGGCAGACAAGTAGGCAATTAATTATGGAAGAACTTACATTGTAAATTAGGCAGTCAATTAGGCAGTTAATTAGGCAGGCAATTATGCAGGCTTTTAAGCGGGAAATTAGGCAGGCAATTAGGCAGGCAGGCAATTAGGCAGGCAGGCAAGTAGGCAGGCAATTAGGCAGGCAATAGGAAAGGCAATTAGGCTGGCAATAAGACAGGCAATTAGGCAAGCAATTAGGAAGTTCATTAGGCAGGCAATTAGGCAGTTAATTAGGCAGGCAATTAGGCAGTTAATTAGGCAGGCAATTATGCAGGCAATTAGGCAATTAATTATGTAAGAACTTACATTGTAAATTAGGCAGTCAATTAGGCAGTTAATTAGGCAGGCAACTATGCAGGCTTTTACGCGGGAAATTAGGCAGGCAATTAGGCAGGCAGGCAATTAGGCAGGCAGGCAAGTAGGCAGGAAATTAGGCAGGCAATAAGAAAGGCAATTAGGCGGGCAATAAGACAGGCAATTAGGCAAGCAATTAGGAAGTTCATTAGGCAGGCAATTAGGCAGTTAATTAGGCAGGCAATTAGGCAGTTAATTAGGCAGGCAATTATGCAGGCAATTAGGCAAGCAATAAGGCAGATAATTAGGCAGGCAATTAGGCTGGCAATTAGACAAGCAAATAAGCAAGCAATTAGGCAGTTAATTAGGCAGGCAATTAGGTAAGCATATAGGCAGGGAATTAAGCAGGCAGTTCGGCAGGCAATTAGCCAGTTAATTAAGCAGGCAATTAGGCTGTTAATAATGTAGGAAATTAGGAAGGCAATTTAGCAGGCATTTAGGCAGGCAGGCAGGCAATAAGGCAGGCAATTAGGCAGGTAATTACGCAGGCAATTTGGCAAGCAATTTGGCAGTTTATTAGTCAGGTAATTAGGCAGTTAATTAAACAGGCAATTAAGCAGTTAATTAAGGAAGCAATTAGGCAGGCAATTAGGAATGCAATTAAGCAGTTTATTAGGTATGCAGGCAATTCGGCAGGTAATAATGCAGACAATAAGGCAAGCAATTAGGCAGGCAATTAGGCAGGCAATTAGGCAGGAAATTAGGCAGTTGATTAGGCAGGCAATTAGCCAGTTAATAAGGCAGGCAATTGGGCAGGCAATTAGGCAGTTAATTAGGCAGGCAATTAGGCAGTTAATTAGGCCCCTAATTAGGCAGGCTATTATTCCGGTAATTAGGCATGCTATTAAGCAGGTAATTAGGCAGGCAATTAGGCAGGCAATTACAGCAGTTAATAAGGCAAGCAGGCAATTTGGCAGGCAATTAGGCAGGCAATTAGGCAGGCAATTAGGCAGTTAATTAGTCAGGAAATTAGGCAGTTAATATAGCAGGCAATTAGGCAGGCAATTAAGGAGGCAATTAGGCAGTTAATTTGGCAAGCAATAAGGAAAGCAATTAGGCAGGAAGTTACTTAGGCAGGCAGGCAATTAGGAAGGCTATAAGGCAGTAAATTAGGCAGTTTATTAGGCGTTTCAATTAGGCAGTTAATTAAAAAGGCAATTAGGCAGGCAATTAGGCAGTTAATTGGGCAGGCAAATAGGCAGTTAATTAGTAAGGCAATTAGGCAGGCATATTAGGCAGGTAATTCGGCAGAAAATTAGGCAAGCAATTAGGCAGGCAATAAGGCAGATAATTAGGCTGCCAATAAGGCAGTTAATTAGACAGTTAAATAGGCAGGCAATTAGGCTGTTAATTAGGCAGGCAGTTAGACAGTTAATTAGGCAGGCAATTAGTTAGTTAATTAGGCAGGTAATTAGGCAGGCAATAAGGCAGGATATTAGGCAGTTAATTAGGCAGAAAATAAGGCAGTTAAATAGGCAGGCAATTAGGCACTTAATTAGGCAGTTAATTAGGTGGCAATTAGGCAGTTTATTAAGCAGGCAATAGAGCAGGCAATTAGGCAGGCAATAAGGTAGTTAATTAGGCAAACAACTAGGCAGGCAATAATGCAGGTTTTAGGTAGTTAATTAGGCAGGCAATTAGGCAGATAATTAGGCAGGCAATTAGGCAATTATTTAGGCAGGCAATTAGTAAGGCAAATAAGCAGGCAATTAGGCAGGCTATAAGGATGTTAATTAGTCAGGCAATTAGGCAGGCAATTAGGCAGGTTATAGGCAGTTAATTGAGCAGGCAATAAGGCAATATATTAGGCAGTTAATTAGGCAGCAATTTGGCAGGTAATTAGGCAGGCAATTAGTCAGGCTATAAGGCAGGCAATTAGGGAGTTAATAAGGCAGTTAATAAGGCAGGCAATTAGGCAGTTAATGAGGCAGGCAATAAGGCACGCAATTAGGCAGTTAATTAAGCAGGCAATTAGGCAGTTTATAAGGCAGGCAATTATGAATTCAAATAGGCGGGCAATTAGGCAGGAAAGCAGGAAAGCAATTAGGCAGGCAGGCAATTAGGCATGCATTTAAGCAGTTAATTGGGTTAGCAGGCAATTTGGCACGTAATTAGGCAGGCAATTTGGCAGGCAATTAGGCAAACAATTAGGCAGGCAATTAGGCTGGCAATAAGGCAGGCAATTAAGCAGTTAATTAAGCAGATAATTAGGCAGTTAATAAGGCAGGCAATTATGAAGTCAATTAGGCAGGTAATTAGGCAGGCAATAAGGCAGGAAATTAGGCAAGCAATTAGGCAGGCAATAAGGCAGGCAATTAGGCAGTTATTTAAGCAGGCAGGCAGGCAATTACGTAGGCAATTAGGCAGGCAAGCAATTAGGCAGGCAGTAAGGCAGTTAATTATGCAGTTAATTTGGCAGGCAATTAGGCAGTCAATTAGGTAGATAATTAGGCAGGATATTAGGCAGTTAATTAGGCAGTTAAATAGGCAGGCAATTAGGCTGTTAATTAGGCAGGCAATTAGGCAGTTAATTAGGCAGGCAATTAGGCAGGCAATAAGGCAGGAAATTAGGCAGTTAATTAGGCAGGAAATTAGGCAGTTAATTAGGCAGGCAATTAGACAGTTAATTAGGCAGTTAATTAGGTGGCAATTAGGCAGTTAATTAGGCAGGCAATAGAGCAGGCAATTAGGCAGGCAATAAGGTAGTTAATTAGGCAAGCAACTAGGCAGGCAATAATGCAGGTATTTAGGTAGTTAATTAGGCAGGCAATTAGGCAGATAATTAGGCAGGCAATTGAACAGGCAATTAGGCAAGCAATTAGGTAGGCAATTAGGCAGATAATTAGGCAGGTAATTAGGCAGTTGATTAGACAAATAATTAGGCACGCAATTTGGCAGTTAATTAGGCAGGCAATTAAGAAGGCAATCAGGCAGGCAATTAGGCAGCATATAAGGCAGGCAATTAAGCAGTTAATAAGGCAGGCAATTAGGCAGGCAATTAGGCAGGCAAGAAATTAGGGAGCAATTATGCAGGTAATAAGGCAGGCAATTAAACAGTTAATTAGGCCCCTAATTAGGCAGGCTATTAAGCAGGTAATAGGCAGGCAGGCAATTAGGCAGGCAATTAAGCAATTCAGTAGGCAAGCAGGCAATTTGGCAGGTAATTAGGCAGGCAATAAGGCAGGCTATTAGGCAGTTAATTAGGCAGGCAAGTAGGCAGGTAAATAGGCACGCAATTAGGTAGGTAATTAGGCAAGCAAATAGGCAGACAATTAGGCAGGCAATTAGGCAGTAAATAAGGCAGGCAATTAGGCTGGCAATTAGGCAGTTAATTAGGCAGTTAATTAGGTGGCAATTAGGCAGTTTATTAAGCAGGCAATTAGGCAGGCAATTAGGCAGGTAATTCGGCAGACAATTAGGCAAGCAATTAGGCAGGCAATAAGGCAGATAATTAGGCTGGCAATTAGGCAGTTAATTAGGCAGGCAATTAGGCAGGCAATAAGGCAGGAAATTAGGCAGTTAAATAGGCAGGAAATAAGGCAGTTACATAGGCAGGCAATTAGGCAGTTAATTAGGCAGTTAATTAGGTGGCAATTAGGCAGTTTATTAAGCAGGCAATAGAGCAGGCAATTAGGCAGGCAATAAGGTAGTTAATTAGGCAAGCAACTAGGCAGGCAATAATGTAGGTATTTAGGTAGTTAATTATGCAGGCAATTAGGCAGATAATAAGGCAGGCAATTAGGCAATTATTTAGGCAGGCAATTAGGCAGGCAATTAAGCAGGCAATTAAGCAGGCTATAAGGAAGTTAATTAGTCAGGCAATTAGGCAGGCAATTCGGCTGGTAATAGGCAGTTAATTGAGCAGGCAATTATGCAGGCAATAAGGCAATATATTAAGCAGTTAATTAGGCAGGCAATTTGGCAGGTAATTCGGCAGGCAATTAGTCAGGCTATAAGGCAGGCAATTAGGGAGTTAATAAAGCAGTTAATAAGGCAGGCAATTAGGCAGTTAATGAGGCAGGCAATAAGGCAGGCAATTAGGCAGTTAATTAAGCAGGCAATAAGGCAGTTAATTAAGCAGGCGATTAGGCAGTTAATAAGGCAGGCAATTATGAATTCAAATAGGCAGGCAATTAGGTAGGCAATACGGCAGGCAAGCAATTAGGCAGGCATGCAATTAGGCATGCATTTGAGCAGTTAATTGGGTAAGCAGGCAAATTGGCACGTAATTTGGCAGGCAATTTGGCAGGCAATTAGGCAGGCGATTAGGCAGCCAATAAGGCTGGCAATAAGGCGGGCAATTAAGCAGTTAATTAAGCAGGTAATTAGGCAGTTATTAAGGCAGGCAATTATAAAGTCAATTAGGCAGGCAAATAGGCAAGAAGGCAAGCAAATAGGTAAGCAATTAGGAAAGCAAGCAATTAGATAGGCAGTGAGGCAGTTAATTAGGCAGGCAATTAGGCAAATATTAGGCAGGCAATTAGGCAGTTAATTAGGCAGGCATTTAGGCAGGCAATTACGCAGGCAATAATGCAGGCAATTAGGCAGGAAGGCAGGCAATTAGGTAGCAAATTAGGTAGGCAATTAGGCAGGCAAGCAATTAGGGAGGCAGTAAGGCAGTTAATTAGGTAGGCAATTAGGCAGATAATTAGACAGGAAGGCAGGCAATTAGGTAGGCAATTAGGCAGGCAAGCAATTAGGCAGGCAGTAAGGCAGTTAATTATGCAGTTAATTAGGCAGGCAATTAGGCAGGCAATTAGGCAATTAATTAGGCAGTTAAATAGGCAGGCAATTAGGCTGTTAATTAGGCAGGCAATTAGGCAGTTAATTAGGCAGGCAATAAGGCAGGAAATTAGGCAGGTAATTCGGCAGACAATTAGGCAAGCAATTAGGCAGGCAATTAGGCAGTTAATTAGACAGGAAGGCAGGCAATTAGGTAGGCAATTAGGCAGGCAAGCAATTAGGCAGGCAGTAAGGCAGTTAATTATGCAGTTAATTAGGCAGGCAATTAGGCAGGCAATTAGGCAATTAATTAGGCAGTTAAATAGGCTGGCAATTAGGCTGTTAATTAGGCAGGCAATTAGGCAGTTAATTAGGCAGGCAATAAGGCAGGAAATTAGGCAGTAAATTAGGCAGGAAATTAGGCAGTTAATTAGGCAGGCAATTAGACAGTTAATTAGGCAGTTAATTAGGTGGCAATTAGGCAGTTAATTAGGCAGGCAATAGAGCAGGCAATTAGGCAGGCAAAAAGGTAGTTAATTAGGCAAGCAACTAGGCAGGCAATAATGCAGGTATTTAGGTAGTTAATTAGGCAGGCAATTAAACAGATAATTAGGCAGGCAAGTAGGCAGGTAATTAGGCACGCAATTAGGTAGGTGATTAGGCAAGCAATTAGGCAGACAATTAGGCAGGCAATGAGGCAGGCAATTAGGCAGTAAATTAGGCAGGCAATGACGCAGGAATGTTGGCAGGAAATTAGGCAGGCAGGCAATTAGGCTGGCAGGCCATTAAGCAGGCAGGCAATTAGGCAGGCAGGTAATAAGGCAGGCAATTAAGCAGTTTATTAGGCAGGCAAGCAATTTGGCAGGTAATTAGGCAGGCAATTAGGCATGCAATTAAGCAGGCAATTAGGCAGGCAATTAGGCAGTTGATTAGGCAGGCAATTAGGCAAGCAATTAGGCAGCAATTAGGCAGGCAATTAGATAGTTAAATAGGCATGCAATTAGGCAGGCATTTAGGCAGTTAATTAGGCAGGCAATTAGGCAGTTAATTAGGCAGGCAAGTAGGCAGGTAATTAGGCAGTTAATTAGGCAGGCAATTAGGCAAGTAATTAGGCAGGCAATTGAGCAGGAAATTAGGCAGGCAAATATTCAGGCATTTAGGCAGGCAGGCAATTAGGCAGGCAGTAAGGCAGAGAATTAGGCAGGCAATTAGGCAGTTAATTAGGCAGGCAATTTGGCAGGCAATTTGGCAGTTCATTAGGCAGGCAAATAGGCAGGCAATAAGGCAGGAAATTAGGCAGCTAATTAGGCAGGAAATTAGACAGTTAATTAGGCTGGCAATTAGACAAAATTATTACGCAGGCAATTAGGCAGGCAATAAGGCAGGAAATTAGGCAGTTAATTAGGCAGGAAATTAGGCAGTTAATTAGGCAGGCAATTAGACAGTTAATTAAGCAGTTAATTAGGTGGCAAGTAGGCAGTTAATTAGGCAGGTAATAGAGCAGGCAATTAGGCAGGCAATAAGGTAGTTAATTAGGCAAGCAACTAGGCAGGCAATAATGCAGGAAATTAGGCAGTTAATTAGGCAGGAAATTAGGCAGTTAATTAGGCAGGCAATTAGACAGTTTATTAGGCAGTTAATTAGGCAGTTAATTAGGCAGGCAATTAGGCAGGCAATTAGGCAGGTTATAGGCAGTTAATTAAGCAGTTAATAAGGCAATATATTAAGCAGTTAATATGGCAGGCAATTTGGCAGGTAATTCGGCATGCAATTAGTCAGGCTATAAGGCAGGCAATTAGGGAGTTAATAAGGCAGTTAATAAGGCAGGCAATTAGGCAGTTAATGAGGCAGGCAATAAGGCAGGCAATTAGGCAGTTAATTAAGCAGGCAATTAGGCAGTTAATAAGGCAGGCAATTATGAATTCATTTAGGCAGGCAATTAGGTAGGAAGACAGGCAATTAGGTAGGCAATTAGGCAGGCAAGCAATTAGGCATGCATTTAAGCAGTTAATTGGGTAAGCAGGCAATTTTGCACGTAATTAGGCAGGCAATTTGGCAGGCAATTAGGCAGGCAATAAGGCAGGAAATTAGGCAGTTAATTAGGCAGGAAATAAGGCAGTTAAATAGGCAGGCAATTAGGCAGTTAATTAGGCAGTTAATTAGGTGGCAATTAGGCAGTTTATTAAGCAGGCAATAGAGCAGGCAATTAGGCAGGCAATAATGTAGTTAATTAGGCAAGCAACTAGGCAGGCAATAATGTAGGTATTTAGGTAGTTAATTATGCAGGCAATTAGGCAGATAATAAGGCAGACAATTAGGCAATTATTTAGGCAGGCAATTAGGCAGGCAATTAAGCAGGCAATTAAGCAGGCTATAAGGAAGTTAATTAGTCAGGCAATTAGGCAGGCAATTCGGCTGGTAATAGGCAGTTAATTGAGCAGGCAATTATGCAGGCAATAAGGCAATATAATAAGCAGTTAATTAGGCAGGCAATGTGGCAGTTAATTCGGCAGGCAATTAGGCTGTTAATTAGGCAGGCAATTAGGCAGTTTATTTGGCAGGCAATTAGGCAGTTAATTAGGCAGGCAATTAGGCAGGCAATAAGGCAGGAAATTAGGCAGTTAATTAGACAGGAAATAAGGCAGTTAAATAGGCAGGCAATTAGGCAGTTAATTAGGTGGCAATTAGGCAGTTTATTAAGCAGGCAATAGAGCAGGCAATTAGGCAGGCAATAAGGTAGTTAATTAGGCAAGCAACTAGGCAGGCAATAATGTAGGTATTTAGGTAGTTAATTATGCAGGCAATTAGGCAGATAATAAGGCAGGCAATTAGGCAATTATTAAGGCAGGCAATTAGGCAGGCAATTAAGCAGGCAATTAAGCAGGCTATAAGGAAGTTAATTAGTCAGGCAATTAGGCAGGCAATTCGGCTGGTAATAGGCAGTTAATTGAGCTGGCAATTATGCAGGCTATAAGGCAATATATTAAGCAGTTAATTAGGCAGGCAATTATGCAGGTAATTAGGCAGGCAATTAAACAGTTAATTAGGCCCCTAATTAGGCAGGCTATTAATCAGGTAATAGGCAGGCAGGCAATTAGTGCAGGCAATTAAGCAGTAAATTAGGCAAGCAGGCAATTTGGCAGGAAATTAGGCAGGCAAATAGGCAGGCAATTAGGCAGTTTATTGGGCAGGCAATTAGGCAGGCAATTAGGCAGTTAATTAGGCAGGCATTTTAGCAGTTTATTAGGCAGGCAATTAGGCAGGCAATTAGGCAGGTAATTCGGCAGACAATTAGACAAGCAATTAGGCAGGCAATAAGGCAGATAATTAGGCTGGCAATTAGGCAGTTAATTAGGCAGGCAATTAGGCAGGCAATAAGGCAGGAAATTAGGCAGTTAAATAGGCAGGAAATAAGGCAGTTAAATAGGCAGGCAATTAGGCAGTTAATTAGGCAGTTAATTAGGTGGCAATTAGGCAGTTTATTAAGCAGGCAATAGAGCAGGCAATTAGGCAGGCAATAAGGTAGTTAATTAGGCAAGCAACTAGGCAGGCAATAATGTAGGTATTTAGGTAGTTAATTATGCAGGCAATTAGGCAGATAATAAGGCAGGCAATTAGGCAATTATTTAGGCAGGCAATTAGGCAGGCAATTAAGCAGGCAATTAAGCAGGCTATAAGGAAGTTAATTAGTCAGGCAATTAGGCAGGCAATTCGGCTGGTAATAGGCAGTTAATTGAGCAGGCAATTATGCAGGCAATAAGGCAATATATTAAGCAGTTAATTAGGCAGGCAATTTGGCAGGTAATTCGGCAGGCAATTAGTCAGGCTATAAGGCAGGCAATTAGGGAGTTAATAAAGCAGTTAATAAGGCAGGCAATTAGGCAGTTAATGAGGCAGTCAATAAGGCAGGCAATTAGGCAGTTAATTAAGCAGGCAATAAGGCAGTTAATTAAGCAGGCAATTAGGCAGTTAATAAGGCAGGCAATTATGAATTCAAATAGGCAGGCAATTAGGTAGGCAATTAGGCAGGCAAGCAATTAGGCAGGCAGGCAATTAGGCATGCATTTGAGCAGTTAATTGGGTAAGCAGGCAAATTGGCACGTAATTTGGCAGGCAATTTGGCAGGCAATTAGGCAGGCGATTAGGCAGGCAATAAGGCTGGCAATAAAGCGGGCAATTAAGCAGTTAATTAAGCAGGTAATTAGGCAGTTATTAAGGCAGGCAATTATAAAGTCAATTAGGCAGGCAAATAGGCAAGAAGGCAAGCAAATAGGTAAGCAATTAGGAAAGCAAGCAATTAGATAGGACTGTAAGGCAGTTAATTAGGCAGGCAATTAGGCAAATATTAGGCAGGCAATTAGGCAGTTAATTAGGCAGGCATTTAGGCAGGCAATTACGCAGGCACTAATGCAGGCAATTAGGCAGGAAGGCAGGCAATTAGGTAGGCAATTAGGTAGGCAATTAGGCAGGCAAGCAATTAGGCAGGCAGTAAGGCAGTTAATTAGGTAGGCAATTAGGCAGATAATTAGGCAGGCAATTAGGCAGTTAGTTAGGCAGGCAAATAGGCAGGCAATTAGGCAGGTAATTCGGCAGACAATTAGGCAAGCAATTAGGCAGGCAATTAGGCAGTTAATTAGACAGGAAGGCAGGCAATTAGGCAGGCAAGCAATTAGGCAGGCAGTAAGGCAGTTAATTATGCAGTTAATTAGGCAGGCAATTAGGCAGGCAATTAGGCAATTAATTAGGCAGTTAAATAGGCAGGCAATTAGGCTGTTAATTAGGCAGGCAATTAGGCAGTTAATTAGGCAGGCAATAAGGCAGGAAATTAGGCAGGAAATTAGGCAGGAAATTAGGCAGTTAATAAGGCAGGCAATTAGACAGTTAATTAGGCAGTTAATTAGGTGGCAATTAGGCAGTTAATTAGGCAGGCAATAGAGGAGGCAATTAGGCAGGCAAAAAGGTAGTTAATTAGGCAAGCAACTAGGCAGGCAATAATGCAGGTATTTAGGTAGTTAATTAGGCAGGCAATTAAACAGATAATTAGGCAGGCAAGTAGGCAGGTAATTAGGCACGCAATTAGGTAGGTGATTAGGCAAGCAATTAGGCAGACAATTAGGCAGGCAATGAGGCAGGCAATTAGTTAGTAAATTAGGCAGGCAATTACGCAGGAATGTTGGCAGGCAATTAGGCAGGCAGGTAATAAGGCAGGCAATTAAGCAGTTAATTAGGCAGGCAATTAGCCATGAAATTAAGCAGGCAATTAGGCAGGCAATTAGGCAGTTGATTAGGCAGGCAATTAGGCAAGCAATTAGGCAGCAATTAGGCCTGCAATTAGATAGTTAAATAGGCAGGCAATTAGGCAGGCTTTTAGGCAGGCATTTAGGCAGTTAATTAGGCAGGCAATTAGGCAGTTAATTAGGCAGGCAAGTAGGCAGGTAATTAGGCAGTTAATTAGGCAGGCAATTAGGCAAGTAATTAGGCAGGCAATTGAGCAGGAAATTAGGCATGCAAATATTCAGGCATTTAGGCAAGCAGGCAATTAGGCAGGCAGTAAGGCAGAGAATTAGGCAGGCAATTAGGCAGTTAATTAGGCAGGCAATTTGGCAGGCAATTTGGCAGTTAATTAGGCAGGCAAATAGGCAGGCAATAAGGCAGGAAATTAGGAAGCTAATTAGGCAGGAAATTAGGCAGTTAATTAGGCTGGCAATTAGACAAAATTATTACGCAGGCAATTAGGCAGGCAAGAAGGCAGGTAATTAGGCAGTTAATTAGGCAGGAAATAAGGCAGTTAATTAGGCAGGCAATTAGACAGTTAATTAAGCAGTTAATTAGGTGGCAAGTAGGCAGTTAATTAGGCAGGCAATAGAGCAGGCAATTAGGCAGGCAATAAGGTAGTTAATTAGGCAAGCAACTAGGCTGGCAATAATGCAGGAAATTAGGCAGTTAATTAGGCAGGAAATTAGGCAGTTAATTAGGCAGGCAATTACACAGTTTATTAGGCAGTTAATTAGGCAGTTAATTAGGCAGGCATTTAGGCAGGCAATTAGGCAGGTTATAGGCAGTTAATTGAGCAGTTAATAAGGCAATATATTAAGCAGTTAATATGGCAGGCAATTTGGCAGGTAATTCGGCATGCAATTAGTCAGGCTATAAGGCAGGCAATTAGGGAGTTAATAAGGCAGTTAATAAGGCAGGCAATTAGGCAGTTAATGAGGCAGGCAATAAGGCAGGCAATTAGGCAGTTAATTAAGCAGGCAATTAGGCAGTTAATAAGGCAGGCAATTATGAATTCATATAGGCAGGCAATTAGGTAGGAAGGCAGGCAATTAGGTAGGCAATTAGGCAGGCAAGCAATTAGGCATGCATTTAAGCAGTTAATTGGGTAAGCAGGCAATTTGGCACGTAATTAGGCAGGCAATTTGGCAGGCAATTAGGCAAACAATTAGGCAGGCAATTAGGCTGGCAATAAGGCAGGCAATTAAGCAGTTAATTAAGCAGGTAATTAGGCAGTTAATAAGGCAGGCAATTATGAATTCAATTAGGCAGGCAATAAGGCAGGAAGGAAAGCAAATAGGTAGGCAATTAGGAAGGCAAGCAATAAGATAGGCAGTAAGGGAGTTAATTAGGCAGGCAATTAGGCAAATAATTAAGCAGGCAATTAGGCAGTTAATTAAGCAGGAAGGCAGGCAATTAGGTAGGCAATTAGGCAGGCAAGCAATTAGGCAGGCAGTAAGGCAGTTAATTATGCAGTTAATTAGGCAGGCAATTAGGCAGTCAATTAGGCAGATAATTAGGCAGGCAATTAGGCAGTTAATTAGGCAGTTAAATAGGCAGGGAATTAGGCAGTTAATTAGGCAGGAAATTAGGCAGTTAATTAGGCAGGCAATTAGACAGTTAATTAGGCAGTTAATTAGGTGGCAATTAGGCAGTTAATTAGGCAGGCAATAGAGCAGGCAATTAGGCAGGCAATAAGGTAGTTAATTAGGCAAGCAACTAGGCAGGCAATAATGCAGGTATTTAGGTAGTAAATTAGGCAGGCAATTAAACAGATAATTAGGCAGGCAATTGGACAGGCAATTAGGCAAGCATTTAGGTAGACAATTAGGCAGATAATTAGGCAGGCAATTAGGCAGTTGATTAGACAAATTATTAGGCAGGCAATTAGGCATTTAATTAGGCAGGCAATTAAAAAGGCAATCAGGCAGGCAATTAGGCAGTTAATTAGGCAGGCAAATAGGCAGGCAAGCAATTAGGCAAGCAATTATGCAGGTAATTAGCAGCAATAAGGCAGATAATTAGTCCCCTAATTAGGCAGGCTATTAAGCAGGTAATTAGGCAGGCTGGCAATTAGGCAGGCAATTTGGCAGTTAATTAGGCCCCTAATTAGGCAGGCTATTAAGCAGGTAATTAGGCAAGCAGGCAATTAGGCAGGCAATTAAGCAATTCATTAGGCAAGCAGGCAATTTGGCAGGTAATTAGTCAGGCAATTAGGAAGGCTATTAGGCAGTTAATTAGACAGGCAATTAGGCAGTTAATTAGATAGGCAAGTAGGCAGGTAATTAGGCACGCAATTAGGTAGGTGATTAAGCAAGCAATTAGGCAGGCAATAAGGTAGTTAATTAGGCAAGCAACTAGGCAGGCAATAATGTAGGTATTTAGGTAGTTAATTATGCAGGCAATTAGGCAGATAATAAGGCAGGCAATTAGGCAATTATTTAGGCAGGCAATTAGGCAGGCCATAAAGCAGGCAATTAAGCAGGCTATAAGGAAGTTAATTAGTCAGGCAATTAGGCAGGCAATTCGGCTGGTAATAGGCAGTTAATTGAGCTGGCAATTATGCAGGCTATAAGGCAATATATTAAGCAGTTAATTAGGCAGGCAATTATGCAGGTAATTAGGCAGGCAATTAAACAGTTAATTAGGACCCTAATAAGGCAGGCTATTAAGCAGGTAATAGGCAGGCAGGCAATTAGTGCAGGCAATTAAGCAGTAAATTAGGCAAGCAGGCAATTTGGCAGGAAATTAGGCAGGCAAATAGGCAGGCAATTAGGCAGTTTATTGGGCAGGCAATTAGGCAGGCAATTAGGCAGTTAATTAGACAGTAAATAGGCAGGCAATTAGGCTGTTAATTAGGCAAGCAATTAGGCAGTTAATTTGGCAGGCAATTAGGCAGTTAATTAGATAGGCAATTAGGCAGGCAATAAGGCAGGAAATTAGGCAGTTAATTAGGCAGGAAATAAGGCAGTTAAATAGGCAGGCAATTAGGCAGTTAATTAGGCAGTTAATTAGGTGGCAATTAGGCAGTTTATTAAGCAGGCAATAGAGCAGGCAATTAGGCAGGCAATAAGGTAGTTAATTAGGCAAGCAACTAGGCAGGCAATAATGTAGGTATTTAGGTAGTTAATTATGCAGGCAATTAGGCAGATAATAAGGCAGGCAATTAGGCAATTATTTAGTCAGGCAATTAGGCAGGCAATTAAGCAGGCAATTAAGCAGGCTATAAGGAAGTTATTTAGTCAGGCAATTAGGCAGGCAATTCGGCTGGTAATAGGCAGTTAATTGAGCAGGCAATTATGCAGGCAATAAGGCAATATATTAAGCAGTTAATTAGGCAGGCAATTTGGCAGGTAATTCGGCAGGCAATTAATCAGGCTATAAGGCAAGCAATTAGGGAGTTAATAAAGCAGTTAATAAGGCAGGCAATTAGGCTGTTAATGAGGCAGGCAATAAGGCAGGCAATTAGGCAGTTAATTAAGCAGGCAATAAGGCAGTTAATTAAGCAGGCAATTAGGCAGTTAATAAGGCAGGCAATTATGAATTCAAATAGGCAGGCAATTAGGTAGGCAATTAGGCAGTCAAGCAATTAGGCAGGCAGGCAATTAGGCATGAATTTAAGCAGTTAATTGGGTAAGCAGGCAAATTGGCACGTAATTTGGCAGGCAATTTGGCAGGCAATTAGGCAAGCGATTAGGAAGGCAATTAGGCTGGCAATAAGGCAGGCAATTAAGCAGTTAATTAAGCAGGTAATTAGGCAGTTATTAAGGCAGGCAATTATAAAGTCAATTAGGCAGGCAATTAGGCAGGAAGGCAAGCAAATAGGTAGGCAATTAGGAAAGCAAGCAATTAGATAGGCAGTAAGGCAGTTAATTAGGCAGGCAATTAGGCAAATATTAGGCAGGCAATAAGGAGTTAATTAGGCAGTTAAAAAATCAGGCAATTAGGCTGTTAATTAGGCAGGCAATTAGGCAGTTAATTAGGCAGGCAATAAGGCAGGAAATTAGGCAGTTAATTAGGCAGGAAATTAGGCAGTTAATTAGGCAGGCAATTAGACAGTTAATTAGGAAGTTAATTAGACAGTTAATTAGGCAATTAATTAGGTGGCAATTAGGCAGTTAATTAGGCAGGCAATAGAGCAGGCAATTAGGCAGGCAATAAGGTAGTTGAATAGGCAAGCAACTAGGCAGGCAATAATGCAGGTATTTAGGTAGTTAATTAGGCAGGCAATTAAACAGATAATTAGGCAGGCAGGCAATTTGGCAGGCAATTAAGCAATTCATTAGGCAAGCAGGCAATTTGGCAGGTAATTAGGTAGGCAATTAGGAAGGCTATTAGGCAGTTAATTAGACAGGCAATTAGGCAGTTAATTAGGCAGGCAAGTAGGCAGGTATTTAGGCAGGCAATTAGGCAGTTAATTAGGCAGGCAATTATGAATTCAAATAGGCAGGCAATTAGGTAGGCAATTAGGCAGGCAAGTAATTAGGCAGGCAGGCAATTAGGCATGAATTTAAGCAGTTAATTGGGTAAGCAGGCAAATTAGAACGTAATTTGGCAGGCAATTTGGCAGGCGATTAGGCAGGCGATTAGGCAGGCAATTAGGCTGGCAATAAGGCAGGCAATTAAGCAGTTAATGAAGCAGGTAATTAGGCAGTTATTAAGGCAGGCAATTATAAAGTCAATTAGGCAGGCAAATAGGCAGGAAGGCAAGCAAATAGTTAAGCAATTAGGAAAGCAAGCAATTAGATAGGCAGTAAGGCAGTTAATTAGGCAGGCATTTGGCAGGCAATTACGCAGGCAATAATGCAGGCAATTAAGCAGGAAGGCAGGCAATTAGGTAGGCAATTAGGTAGGCAATTAGGCAGGCAAGCAATTAGGCAGGCAGTAAAGCAGTTTATTAGGTAGGCAATTAGGCAGATAATTAGGCAGGCAATTAGGCAGTTAGTTAGGCAGGCAAATAGGCAGGCAATTAGGCAGGTAATTCGGCAGACAATTAGGCAAGCAATAAGGCAGGCAATTAGGCAGTTAATTAGACAGGAAGGCAGGCAATTAGGTAGGCAATTAGGCAGGCAAGCATTTAGGCAGGCAGTAAGGCAGTTAATTATGCAGTTAATTAGGCAGGCAATTAGGCAGTCAATTAGGCAGATAATTAGGCAGGCAATTAGGCAATTAATTAGGCAGTTAATTAGGCAGGCAATCAGGCAGTTGATTAGACAAATAATTAGGCAGGCACTTAGGCAGTTAATTAGGCAGGCAATTAAGTAGGCAATCAGGCAGGCAATTAGGCAGTTAATTAGGCAGTTAATTAGGCAGGCAATTAGGCAGTTAATTAGGCAGGCAATTAGGCAGGCAAGCAATTAGGCAAGCAATTATGCAGGTAATTAGGCAGGCAATAAGACAGTTAATTAGGCCCCTAATTAGGCAGTCTATTAAGCAGGTAATTAAGCAGGCTGGCAATTAGGCAGGCAATTAGGCCCCTAATTAGGCAGGCTATTAAGCAGGTAATTAGGCAGGCAGGCAATTAGGCAGGCAATTAAGCAATTCATTAGGCAAGCAGGCAATTTGGCAGGTAATTAGTCAGGCAATTAGGAAGGCTATTAGGCAGTTAATTAGACAGGCAATTAGGCAGTTAATTAGGCAGGCAAGTAGGCAGGTAATTAGGCACGCAATTAGGTAGGTGATTAAGCAAGCAATTAGGCAGGCAATAAGGTAGTTAATTAGGCAAGCAACTAGGCAGGCAATAATGTAGGTATTTAGGTAGTTAATTATGCAGGCAATTAGGCAGATAATAAGGCAGGCAATTAGGCAATAATTTAGGCAGGCAATTAGGCAGGCAATTAAGCAGGCAATTAAGCAGGCTATAAGGAAGTTAATTAGTCAGGCAATTAGGCAGGCAATTCGGCTGGTAATAGGCAGTTAATTGAGCAGGCAATTATGCAGGCTATAAGGCAATATATTAAGCAGTTAATTAGGCAGGCAATTTGGCAGGTAATTCGGCAGGCAATTAGTCAGGCTATAAGGCAGGCAATTAGGGAGTTAATAAAGCAGTTAATAAGGCAGGCAATTAGGCAGTTAGTGAGGCAGGCAATAAGGCAGGCAATTAGGCAGTTAATTAAGCAGGCAATAAGGCAGTTAATTAAGCAGGCAATTAGGCAGTTAATAAGGCAGGCAATTATGAATTCAAATAGGCAGGCAATTAGGTAGGCAATTAGGCAGGCAAGCAATTAGGCAGGCAGGCAATTAGGCATGCATTTGAGCAGTTAATTGGGTAAGCAGGCAAATTGGCACGTAATTTGGCAGGCAATTTGGCAGGCAATTAGGCAGGCGATTAGGCAGGCAATAAGGCTGGCAATAAAGCGGGCAATTAAGCAGTTAATTAAGCAGGTAATTAGGCAGTTATTAAGGCAGGCAATTATAAAGTCAATTAGGCAGGCAAATAGGCAAGAAGGCAAGCAAATAGGTAAGCAATTAGGAAAGCAAGCAATTAGATAGGACTGTAAGGCAGTTAATTAGGCAGGCAATTAGGCAAATATTAGGCAGGCAATTAGGCAGTTAATTAGGCAGGCATTTAGGCAGGCAATTACGCAGGCACTAATGCAGGCAATTAGGCAGGAAGGCAGGCAATTAGGTAGGCAATTAGGTAGGCAATTAGGCAGGCAAGCAATTAGGCAGGCAGTAAGGCAGTTAATTAGGTAGGCAATTAGGCAGATAATTAGGCAGGCAATTAGGCAGTTAGTTAGGCAGGCAAATAGGCAGGCAATTAGGCAGGTAATTCGGCAGACAATTAGGCAAGCAATTAGGCAGGCAATTAGGCAGTTAATTAGACAGGAAGGCAGGCAATTAGGCAGGCAAGCAATTAGGCAGGCAGTAAGGCAGTTAATTATGCAGTTAATTAGGCAGGCAATTAGGCAGGCAATTAGGCAATTAATTAGGCAGTTAAATAGGCAGGCAATTAGGCTGTTAATTAGGCAGGCAATTAGGCAGTTAATTAGGCAGGCAATAAGGCAGGAAATTAGGCAGTAAATTAGGCAGTTAATAAGGCAGGCAATTAGACAGTTATTAGGCAGTTAATTAGGTGGCAATTAGGCAGTTAATTAGGCAGGCAATAGAGCAGGCAATTAGGCAGGCAAAAAGGTAGTTAATTAGGCAAGCAACTAGGCAGGCAATAATGCAGGTATTTAGGTAGTTAATTAGGCAGGCAATTAAACAGATAATTAGGCAGGCAAGTAGGCAGGTAATTAGGCACGCAATTAGGTAGGTGATTAGGCAAGCAATTAGGCAGACAATTAGGCAGGCAATGAGGCAGGCAATTAGTTAGTAAATTAGGCAGGCAATTACGCAGGAATGTTGGCAGGCAATTAGGCAGGCAGGTAATAAGGCAGGCAATTAAGCAGTTAATTAGGCAGGCAATTAGGCATGAAATTAAGCAGGCAATTAGGCAGGCAATTAGGCAGTTGATTAGGCAGGCAATTAGGCAAGCAATTAGGCAGCAATTAGGCAGGCAATTAGATAGTTAAATAGGCAGGCAATTAGGCAGGCTTTTAGGCAGGCATTTAGGCAGTTAATTAGGCAGGCAATTAGGCAGTTAATTAGGCAGGCAAGTAGGCAGGTAATTAGGCAGTTAATTAGGCAGGCAATTAGGCAAGTTATTAGGCAGGCAATTGAGCAGGAAATTAGGCATGCAAATATTCAGGCATTTAGGCAGGCAGGCAATTAGGCAGGCAGTAAGGCAGAGAATTAGGCAGGCAATTAGGCAGTTAATTAGGCAGGCAATTTGGCAGGCAATTTGGCAGTTAATTAGGCAGGCAAATAGGCAGGCAATAAGGCAGGAAATTAGGCAGCTAATTAGGCAGGAAATTAGGCAGTTAATTAGGCTGGCAATTAGACAAAATTATTACGCAGGCAATTAGGCAGGCAAGAAGGCAGGAAATTAGGCAGTTAATTAGGCAGGAAATTAGGCAGTTAATTAGGCAGGCAATTAGACAGTTAATTAAGCAGTTAATTAGGTGGCAAATAGGCAGTTAATTTGGCAGGCAATAGAGCAGGCAATTAGGCAGGCAATAAGGTAGTTAATTAGGCAAGCAACTAGGCAGGCAATAATGCAGGAAATTAGGCAGTTAATTAGGCAGGAAATTAGGCAGTTAATTAGGCAGGCAATTAGACAGTTTATTAGGCAGTTAATTAGGCAGTTAATTAGGCAGGCATTTAGGCAGGCAATTAGGCAGGTTATAGGCAATTAATTGAGCAGTTAATAAGGCAATATATTAAGCAGTTAATATGGCAGGCAATTTGGCAGGTAATTCGGCATGCAATTAGTCAGGCTATAAGGCAGGCAATTAGGGAGTTAATAAGGCAGTTAATAAGGCAGGCAATTAGGCAATTAATGAGGCAGGCAATAAGGCAGGCAATTAGGCAGTTAATTAAGCAGGCAATTAGGCAGTTAATAAGGCAGGCAATTATGAATTCATATAGGCAGGCAATTAGGTAGGAAGGCAGGCAATTAGGTAGGCAATTAGGCAGGCAAGCAATTAGGCAAACAATTAGGCAGGCAATTAAGCTGACAATAAGGCAGGCAATTAAGCAGTTAATTAAGCACGTAATTAGGCAGTTAATAAGGCAGGCAATTATGAATTCAATTAGGCAGGCAATAAGGCAGGAAGGAAAGCAAATAGGTAGGCAATTAGGAAGGCAAGCAATAAGATAGGCAGTAAGGGAGTTAATTAGGCAGGCAATTAGGCAAATAATTAAGCAGGCAATTAGGCAGTTAATTAAACAGGAAGGCAGGCAATTAGGTAGGCAATTAGGCAGGCAAGCAATTAGGCAGGCAGTAAGGCAGTTAATTATGCAGTTAATTAGGCAGGCAATTAGGCAGTCAATTAGGCAGATAATTAGGCAGGCAATTAGGCAGTTAATTAGGTGTTAAATAGGCAGGAAATTAGGCAGTTAATTAGGCAGGAAATTAGGCAGTTAATTAGGCAGGCAATTAGACAGTTAATTAGGCAGTTAATTAGGTGGCAATTAGGCAGTTAATTAGGCAGGCAATAGAGCAGGCAATTAGGCAGGCAATAAGGTAGTTAATTAGGCAAGCAACTAGGCAGGCAATAATGCAGGTATTTAGGTAGTAAATTAGGCAGGCAATTAAACAGATAATTAGGCAGGCAATTGGATAGGCAATTAGGCAAGCATTTAGGTAGACAATTAGGCAGATAATTAGGCAGGCAATTAGGCAGTTGATTAGACAAATTATTAGGCAGGCAATTAGGCATTTAATTAGGCAGGCAATTAAATAGGCAATCAGGCAGGCAATTAGGCAGTTAATTAGGCAGGCAATTAGGCAGTTAATTAGGCAGGCAATAAGGCAGATAATTAGTCCCCTAATTAGGCAGGCTATTAAGCAGGTAATTAGGCAGGCTGGCAATTAGGCAGGCAATTAGGCAGTTAATTAGGCCCCTTATTAGGCAGGCTATTAAGCAGGTAATTAGGCAGGCAGGCAATTAGGCAGGCAATTAAGCAATTCATTAGGCGAGCAGGCAATTTGGCAGGTAATTAGTCAGGCAATTAGGAAGGCTATTAGGCAGTTAATTAGACAGGCAATTAGGCAGTTAATTAGATAGGCAAGTAGGCAGGTAATTAGGCACGCAATTAGGTAGGTGATTAAGCAATCAATTAGGCAGGCAATAAGGTAGTTAATTAGGCAAGCAACTAGGCAGGCAATAATGTAGGTATTTAGGTAGTTAATTATGCAGGCAATTAGGCAGATAATAAGGCAGGCAATTAGGCAATTATTTAGGCAGGCAATTAGGCAGGCCATAAAGCAGGCAATTAAGCAGGCTATAAGGAAGTTAATTAGTCAGGCAATTAGGCAGGCAATTCGGCTGGTAATAGGCAGTTAATTGAGCAGGCAATTATGCAGGCAATAAGGCAATATATTAAGCAGTTAATTAGGCAGGCAATTTGGCAGGTAATTCGGCAGGCAATTAATCAGGCTATAAGGCAAGCAATTAGGGAGTTAATAAAGCAGTTAATAAGGCAGGCAATTAGGCTGTTAATGAGGCAGGCAATAAGGCAGGCAATTAGGCAGTTAATTAAGCAGGCAATAAGGCAGTTATTTAAGCAGGCAATTAGGCAGTTAATAAGGCAGGCAATTATGAATTCAAATAGGCAGGCAATTAGGTAGGCAATTAGGCAGGCAAGCAATTAGGCAGGCAGGCAATTAGGCATGAATTTAAGCAGTTAATTGGGTAAGCAGGCAGATTGGCACGTAATTTGGCAGGCAATTTGGCAGGCAATTAGGCAAGCGATTAGGCAGGCAATTAGGCTGGCAATAAGGCAGCCAATTAAGCAGTTAATTAAGCAGGTAATTAGGCAGTTATTAAGGCAGGCAATTATAAAGTCAATTAGGCAGGCAATTAGGCAGGAAGGCAAGCAAATAGGTAGGCAATTAGGAAAGCAAGCAATTAGATAGGCAGTAAGGCAGTTAATTAGGCAGGCAATTAGGCAAATATTAGGCAGGCAATTAGGCAGTTAATTAGGCAGTTAAATAGGCAGGAAATTAGGCAGTTAATTAGGCAGGAAATTAGGCAGTTAATTAGGCAGGCAATTAGACAGTTAATTAGGCAGTTAATTAGGTGGCAATTAGGCAGTAAATTAGGCAGGCAATAGAGCAGGCAATTAGGCAGGCAATAAGGTAGTTGAATAGGCAAGCAACTAAGCAGGCAATAATGCAGGTATTTAGGTAGTTAATTAGGCAGGCAATTAAACAGATAATTAGGCAGGCAGGCAATTTGGCAGGCAATTAAGCAATTCATTAGGCAAGCAGGCAATTTGGCAGGTAATTAGGTAGGCAATTAGAAAGGCTATTAGGCAGTTAATTAGACAGGCAGTTAGGCAGTTAATTAGGCAAGCAAGTAGGCAGGTATTTAGGCAGGCAATTAGGCAGTTAATTAGGCAGGCAATTATGAATTTAAATAGGCAGGCAATTAGGTAGGCAATTAGGCAGGCAAGCAATTAGGCAGGCAGGCAATTAGGCATGAATTTAAGCAGTTAATTGGGTAAGCAGGCAAATTAGAACGTAATTTGGCAGGCAATTTGGCAGGCAATTAGGCAGGCGATTAGGCAGGCAATTAGGCTGGCAATAAGGCAGGCAATTAAGCAGTTAATGAAGCAGGTAATTAGGCAGTTATTAAGGCAGGCAATTATAATTCAATTAGGCAGGCAAATAGGCAGGAAGGCAAGCAAATAGGTAAGCAATTAGGAAAGCAAGCAATTAGATAGGCAGTAAGGCAGTAAATTAGGCAGGCAATTAGGCAAATATTAGGCAGGCAATTAGGCAGTTAATTAGGCAGGCATTTAGGCAGGCAATTACGCAGGCAATAATGCAGGCAATTAAGCAGGAAGGCAGGCAATTAGGTAGGCAATTAGGTAGGCAATTAGGCAGGCAAGCAATTAGGCAGGCAGTAAAGCAGTTTATTAGGTAGGCAATTAGGCAGATAATTAGGCAGGCAATTAGGCAGTTAGTTAGGCAGGCAAATAGGCAGGCAATTAGGCAGGTAATTCGGCAGACAATTAGGCAAGCAATAAGGCAGGCAATTAGGCAGTTAGTTAGACAGGAAGGCAGGCAATTAGGTAGGCAATTAGGCAGGCAAGCATTTAGGCAGACAGTAAGGCAGTTAATTATGCAGTTAATTAGGCAGGCAATTAGGCAGTCAATTAGGCAGATAATTAGGCAGGCAATTAGGCAATTAATTAGGCAATTAAATAGGCAGGCAATTAGGCAGTTGATTAGACAAATAATTAGGCAGGCACTTAGGCAGTTAATTAGGCAGGCAATTAAGTAGGCAATCAGGCAGGCAATTAGGCAAGTTATTAGGCAGTTAATTAGGCAGGCAATTAGGCAGTTAATTAGGCAGGCAATTAGGCAGGCAAGCAATTAGGCAAGCAATTATGCAGGTAATTAGGCAGGCAATAAGGCAGTTAATTAGGCCCCTAATTAGGCAGTCTATTAAGCAGGTTATTAAGCAGGCTGGCAATTAGGCAGGCAATTAGGCCCCTAATTAGGCAGGCTATTAAGCAGGTAATTAGGCAGGCAGGCAATTAGGCAGGCAATTAAGCAATTCATTAGGCAAACAGGCAATTTGGCAGGTAATTAGTCAGGCAATTAGGAAGGCTATTAGGCAGTTAATTAGACAGGCAATTAGGCAGTTAATTAGGCAGGCAAGTAGGCAGGTAATTAGGCACGCAATTAGGTATGTGATTAGGCAAGCAATTAGGCAGACAATTAGGCAGGCAATGAGGCAGGATATAAGGCAGTAAATTAGGCAGGCAATTACGCAGGAATGTTGGCAGGAAATTAGGCAGGCAGGCAATTAGGCTGGCAGGCCATTAAGCAGGCAGGCAATTAGGCAGGCAGGTAATAAGGCAGACAATTTAGCAGTTAATTAGGCAGGCAAGCAATTTGGCAGGTAATTAGGCAGGCAATTAGGCATGCAATTTAGCAGGCAATTAGGCAGGCAATTAGGCAGTTGATTAGGCAGGCAATTAGGCAAGCAATTAGGCAGCAAATAGGCAGGCAATTA
>NW_026962363.1:0-64617 GCF_032445375.1 Bacillus rossius redtenbacheri
AGTTAATTAGGCAGGCAATTAAGCAGATAATTAGGCAGGCAATTAAAAAGGCAATTAGGCAGTTAGTTAGGCAGGCACTTAGGCAGGCAATTAGGCAGTTAATTAGGCAGTTTATTAGGTAGGCAATTGGGAAGTTAATTAGGCAGGCAATTGGGCAGGCAATAAGGCAGTTAATTAGACAGGCAATTAGGCAGGCACTTAGGCAGTTAATTAGGCAGGCAATTAGGCAGTTAAGTAGGCAGGCAATTAGGCAGTTAATTAGGCGGTCAATTAGGCAGGCAATTGGGCAGTTAATTAGGCAGTTAATTAGGCAGGCAATTGGGCAGTTAATTAGGCAGTTAATTAGGCAGGTAATTAAGCAGATAATTAGGCAGTTAATTAAGCAGGCAATTAGGCAGTTAATTAGGCTGTCAATTAGGCAGGCAATTGGGCAGTTGATTAGGCGGTCAATTAGGCAGACAATTGGGCAGTTAATTAGGCAGGCAGTTGGGCAGGAAATTAGGCAGTTAATTAAGCAGTTAATTAGTCGGTTAATTAGGCAGGCAATTGGGCAGTTAATTAGGCAGTTAATTAGACAGGCAATTAGGCATTAATTAGGAGTTAATTAGGCGGGCAATTAAGCAGATAATTAGGCAGGCAATTAGGCAGTTAATTAGGCAGGCCATTGGGCAGTTAATTAGGCATTAAATTAGGCAGGCAATTTGGCAGTTAATTAGGCAGTTAATTAGACAGGCAATTAGGCATTTCATTTGGCCGTTAATTAGGCAGGCAATTGTGCAGTTAATTAGGTAGTTAATTAGGCAGGCAACTAGAGAGGCAATTAGGCAGTTAATTAGGCAGGCAATTAGGCATATAATTAAGCAGGCAATCAGGCAGTTAATAAGCCTGGCAATTAGGCAGGCACTTAGGCGGTTAATTAGGCAGGCAATTAGGCAGATAATAAAGCAGACAATTAGGCAGGCAATTAGGCAGGGAATTAGGCAGTTAATTAGGCAGGCAATTGGGCATGCAATTGGACAGTTATTTAGGCAGTTAATAATGCAGGCAATTGGGCAGTTAATTAGGCAGTTAATTAGGCAGGCAATTAAGCAGATAATTAGGCAGGCAATTAGGCAATTTATTAGTCAAGCAATTAGGCAGGCAATTAGGCAGGTAATTAAGCAGGCAATTATGCAGTTAATTAGGCAAGCATTTAGGCAAGCAGGCAATTATGCAGGTAATTAGGCAAGCAATTAGGCAAGCAGGCAATTTGGCAGGCAGGTAAAAAAGCAGGCAATTAAGTTGTTAATTAGGCAGGCAGCCAATTTGGCAGGTAATTAGGCTGGTAATTAGGCAGGCTATTAGGCAGTTAATTAGGTGGTCAATTAGGCAGGCAATTGGGCAGTTAATTAGGCAGTTAATTTGGCAGGCAATTAAACAAATAATTAGGCAGATAATTAAGCAGGCAATTAGGCAATTAATTAGGCGGTCAATTAAGCAGGCAATTAGGCAGTTAATTAGGCAGGCAATTAGGCAGTTAATTAGGCAGGCAATTGGGCAGTTAATTAGGCAGATGATTAAGCAGGCAATTAGGTAGGCACTTAGGCAGTTAATTAGGCAGTTAATTAGGCAGGCAATTGGGCAGTTAATTAGGCAGGCAATTGGGCAGGCAATAAGGCAGTTAATAAGACAGGCAATTAGGCAGGCACTTAGGCAGTTAATTAGGCTGGCAATTAGGCTGATAATAAGGCAGGCATTTAGGCAGTTAATTAGGCAGGCAATTAGGCAGTTAATTAGGCGGTCAATTAGGCAGGCAATTGGGCAGTTAATTAGGCAGTTAATTAGGCAGGCAATTGGGCAGTTAATTAGGCAGTTAATTAGGCAGGCAATTAAGCAGATAATAAGGCAGTTAATTAGGCAGGCAATTAGGCAGGCAATTAGGCAGTTAATTAGGCTGTCAATTAGGCAGGCAATTAAGCAGATAATTAGGCAGGCAATTAGGCAGATAATTAAGCAGGCAATTAGGTGGTTAATTAGGCGGTCAATTAAGCAGGCAATTAGGCAGTTAATTAAACAGGCAATTGGGCAGTTAATTAGACAGGCAATTAGGCATTTAATTAGGAGTTAATTAGGCAGGCAATAAAGCAGATAATTAGGCAGGCAATTAAAAAGGCAATTAGGCAGTTAATTAGGCAAGCAATTAGGCAGGCACTTAGTCAGTTAATTAGGCAGGCAATTGGGCAGTTAATTAGGCAGGCAATTGGGCAGGCAATAAGGCAGTTAATTAGACAGACAATTAGGCAGGCACTTAGGCAGTTATTTAGGCAGGCAATTAGGCTGATAATAAGGCAGGCAATTAGGCAATTAATTAGGCAGGCAATTAGGCAGTTAATTAGGCAGGCAATTAGGCAGTTAATTAGGCGGTCAATTAGGCAGGCAATTGGGCAGTTAATTAGGCAGTTAATTAGGCAGGCAATTGTGCAGTTAATTAGGCAGTTAATTAGGCAGGCAATTAAGCAGATAATTAGGCAGTTAATTAGGCAGGCAATTAGGCAGTTAATTAGGCTGTCAATTAGGCAGGCAATTGGGCAGTTGATTAGGCGTTCAATTAGGCAGATAATTGGGCAGTTAATTAGGCAGTTAATTAGGCAGGCAGCCGGGCAAACAATTAGGCAGTCAATTTGGCAGTTAATTAGGCAGGCAATTGGGCAGTTAATTAGGCAGTTAATTAGACAGGCAATTAGGCATTTAATTAGGAGTTAATTAGGCAGGCAATTCAGCAGATAATTAGGAAGGTAATTAGGCAGGCAATTAGGCAATTAGGCAGTTAATTAGGCAGGCCATTGGGCAGTTAATTAGGCAGTTAATTAGGCAGGCAATTTGAAAGTTAATTAGGCAGTTAATTAGACAGGCAATTAGGCATTTCATTAGGCCGTTGATTAGGCAGGCACTTAGGCTGTTAATTAGGCAGTTAATTAGACAGGCAATTAGGCAGTTATAAGGCAGGCAATTATGCTGATAATAAGGCAGGCAATTAGGCAGTTAATTAGGCAGTCAATTAGTCAGGCAATTGGGCAGTTAATTAGGCAGTTAATTAGGCAGGCAATTGGGCAGTTAATTAGGCAGTTAATTAGGCAGGCAATTAAGCAGAAAATTAGGCAGGCAATAAGGCAGATAATAAAGCAGAAAATTAGGCAGGCAATAAGGCAGATAATTAAGCAGGCAATTAGGCAAGCAGGCAAATAAGCACGCAATTAAGCAGTTAAATAGGCAGGCAGGCAATTTGGCAGGTAATTAGGCAGGCAATTAGGCAGGCTAATAGGCAGTTAATTAGGCGGTCAATTAGGCAGGCAATTGGGCAGTTTATTAGGCAGTTAATTAAGCAGGAAATTGGGCAGTTAATTAGGCAATTAATTAGGCAGACAATTAAGCAGATAATTAGGCAGTTAATTAGCCAGGCAATTAAGCAGAAAATTAGGCAGGCAATAAGGCAGATACTTAAGCAGGCAATTAGGCAGTTAATTAGGCGGTCAATTAGGCAGGCAATTAGGCAGTTAATTAGGCAGTTAATTAGGCAGGCAATTAGGAAGTTGATTAGGCAGGCAATTAGGCAGGCAATTAAGCAGGCAATCAGGCAGGCAATTAGGCAGTTTATTAGTCAAATAATTAGGCAGGCAATTAGGCAGGCAATAAGGCAGGTTATTAAGCAGGCAATTAGGCAGGCAATAAGGCAGGTTATTAAGCAGGCAATTATGCAGTTAATTAGGCAAGCAATTAGGCAGGCAAGTAGGCAGGCAATTAGGCAGTTAATTAGGCAGTTAATTAGACAGGCCATTCGGCATTTAATTAGGCAGTTTATTAGGCAGGCAATTGTGCAGTTAATTGGGTAGATAATTAGGCAGGCAATTAGGCAGTTAATAAGCAGGCAATTAGGAAGTTAATTAGGCAGGCAATTAAGCAGGCAATCAGGCAGGCAATTAGGCAGTTTATTAGTCAAGCAATTAGGCAGGCAATTAGGCAGGCAATTAGGCAGTTATTTAGGCAGTTAATTAGGCAGGCAATAGGGCAATTAATTAGGCAGTTAATTGGACAGGCAATTAGGAAGTTAATTAAGCTGTCAATTAGGCAGGCAATTGGGCAGTTAATTAGGCAGGCAATTGGGCAGTTAATTAGGCAGTTAATTAGACAGGCATTTGGGCAGTTAATTAGGCAGTTAATTAGGCAGGCAATTAGGAAGTTAATTAGGCAGGCAATTAGGCAGGCAATTAAGCAGGAAATCAGGCAGGCAATTAGGCAGTTTATTAGTCAAGCAATTAGGCAGGCAATTAGGCAGGCAATTAGGCAGTTATTTAGGCAGGCAATAGGGCAATTAATTAGGCAGTTAATTGGACAGGCAATTAGGAAGTTAATTAGGCTGTCAATTAGGCAGGCAATTGGGCAGTTAATTAGGTAGTTAATTAGGCAGGCAATTGGGCAGTTTATTAGGCAGTTATTAGGCATGCAATTAAGCAGATAATTAAGCAGATAATTAGGCAGGCAATAAGGCAGATAATTAAGCAGGCAATTAGGCGGTTAATAAGGCGGTCAATTAGGCAGGCAATTAGGCAGTTAATTAGGCAGGCAATTGGGCAGTTAATTAGGAAGTTAATTAGACAGGCAATTAGGCATTTAATTAGGAGTTAATTAGGCAGGCAATTAAGCAGATAATTAGGCATGCAATTAGGCAGATAATTAGGCAGTTAATTAGGCATTTAATTAGGCAGGCAATTGGGCAGTTTATAAGGCAGTCAATTAGGCAGGCAATTGGGGAGTTAATTAGGCAGGCAATTAAGCAGATAATTAGGCAGGCAATTAGGTAGGCAATTAAGCAGATAGTTAGGAAGGCAATTAGGAAGGCAATTAGGCAGTTTAATAGGCAGGCAATTAGGCATATATATGAGCAGGCAATCAGGCAGTTAATTAGGCAGGCACTTAGGCAGGCACTTAGGCACTTAATTATGCAGTTAATTAGGCAGGCAATTGGGGCAGTTAATAAGGCGGTCAATTAGGCAGGCAATTAAGCAGATAATTAGGCAGGCAATTAAGCAGATAATTAAGCAGGCAATTAGGCAGATAATTAAGCAGGCAATTAGGCAGTTAATTAGGCGGTCAATTAGGCAGGCAATTGGGCAGTTAATTAGGCAGTTTATTAGTCAAGCAATTAGGCAGTTAATTAGGCAGGCAATAAGGCAGGTTATTAAGCAGGCAATTAGGCAGGCAATAAGGCAGGTTATTAAGCAGGCAATTATGCAGTTAATTAGGCAAGCAATTAGGCAGGCAATTAGGCAGGCAATTAGGCAGGCAATTAGGCAGTTAATTAGGCAGTTCATTAGACAGGCCATTAGGCATTTAATTAGGCAGTTAATTAGGCAGGCAATTGTGCAGTTAATTAGGTAGATAATTAGGCAGGCAATTAGAAAGGCAATTAGGCAGTTAATTAGGCAGGCAATTAGGAAGTTAATTAGGCAGGCAATTAGGCAGGCAATTAAGCAGGCAATCAGGCAGGCAATTAGGCAGTTTATTAGTCAAGCAATTAGGCAGGCAATTAGGCAGGCAATTAGGCAGTTATTTAGGCAGTTAATTAGGCAGGCAATAGGGCAATTAATTAGGCAAATAATTGGACAGGCAATTAGGAATTTAATTAGGCTGTCAATTAGGCAGGCAATTGGGCAGTTAATTAGGTAGTTAATTAGGCAGGCAATTGGGCAGTTTATTAGGCAGTTATTAGGCATGCAATTAAGCAGATAATTAAGCAGATAATTAGGCAGGCAATAAGGCAGATAATTAAGCAGGCAATTAGGCGGTTAATTAGGCGGTCAATTAGGCAGGCAATTAGGCAGTTAATTAGGCAGGCAATTGGGCAGTTAATTAGGCAGTTAATTAGACAGGCAATTAGGCATTAATTGGGAGTTAATTAGACAGGCATTTAGGAAGTTAATAAGGCAGTCAATTAGGCAGGCAATTGGGGAGTTAATTAGGCAGGCAATTAAGCAGATAATTAGGCAGACAATTAGGCAGGCAATTAAGCAGATAGTTAGGCAGGCAATTAGGCAGGCAATTAGGCAGTTAAATAGGCAGGCAATTAGGCATATATATGAGCAGGCAATCAGGCAGTTAATTAGGCAGGCAATTAGGCAGGCACTTAGGCAGTTAATTATTCAGTTAATTAGGCAGGCAATTGGGCAGTTGATAAGGCGGTCAATTAGGCAGGCAATTAAGCAGATAATTAGGCAGGCAATTAAGCAGATAATTAAGCAGGCAATTAGGCAGATAATTAAGCAGGCAATTAGGCAGTTAATTAGTCGGTCAATTAGGCAGGCAATTGGGCAGTTAATTAGGCAGTTAATTAGACAGGAATTTAGGAAGTTAATAAGGCAGTCAATTAGGCAGGCAATTGGGCAGTTAGTTAGGCAGTTTATTAGGCAGGCAATTGGGCAGTTAATTAGGCAGTTAATTAGGCAGGCAATTAAGCAGATAATTAGGCAGTTAATTAGGCAGGCAATTAGGCAAGCAGACAATAAGGCAGGCAGGCAAATAAGCAGGCAATTAAGCAGTTAATTAGGCAGGCAGGCAATTTGGCAAGTAATTAGGCAGGCTATTAGGCAGGCATTATGCATTTAATTAGCAGTTAATTAGGCAGGCAATTAAGCAGAAGATTATAATGCAGGCAATTAGGCAGGCAATTAGGCAATTAGGCAGTTAATTATTCAGGAAATTGGGCAGATAATTAGGCAGTTAATTAGGCAGGCAATTTGGCAGTTAAATAGGCAGTTAATTAGGCAGGCAGTTGGGCAGGCAATTAGGCAGTTAATTAGGCAGGCAATTGGGCAGTTAATTAGGCAGTTAATTAGACAGGCAATTAGGCAAGCAGACAATAAGGCAGGCAGGCAAATAAGCAGGCAATTAAGCAGTTAATTAGGCAGGCAGGCAATTTGGCAAGTAATTAGGCAGGCTATTAGGCAGGCTATTAGGCAGTTGATTAGGCTGTCAGTTAGGCAGACAATTGGGCAGTTAATTAAGCAGTTAATTGGGCAGGCAGTTGGGCAGGCAATTAGGCAGTTAATTAGGCAGGCAATTGGGCAGTTAATGAGGCAGTTAATTAGACAGGCAATTAGGCATTTAAATAAGGCAGTTAATTAGGCAGGCATTTGTGCAGTTAATTAGGTAGTTAATTAGGCAGGCAATTAGGCAGGCACTTAGGCAGTTAATTAGGCAGGCAATTAGGCAGATAATAAGGCATGCAATTAAGCAGTTATTTAGGCAGGCAATTAGGCAGGCAATTAGGCAGGCAATAAGGCAGTCAATTAGGAAGTTAATTAGGCAGGCAATTAGGCAGGCAATTAAGCAGGCAATTAGGCAGGCAATAAGGCAGTTTATTAGTCAAGCAATTAGGCAGGCAATTAGGCAGGTAATTAAGCAGGCAATTATGCAGTTAATTAGGCAAGGAATTACGCAAGCTGGCAATTTGGCAGGCAGGTAAATAAGCAGGCAATTAAGCAGTTAATTAGGCAGGCAGCCAATTTGGCAGGTAATTAGGCTGGTAATTAGGCAGGCAATTAGGCAGTTAATTAGGTGGTCAATTAGGCAGGCAATTAGGCAGTTAATTAGGCAGGCAATTAGGCAATTAATTAGGCAGGCAATTAGGCAGATGATTAAGCAGGCACTTAGGCAGTTAATTAGGCAGGCAATTGGGCAGTTAATTAGGCAAACAATTGGGCAGGCAATAAGGCAGTTAATTAGACAGGCAATTAGGCAGGCACTTAGGCAGTTAATTAGGCAGGCAATTAGGCTGATAATAAGGCAGGCAATTAGGCAGTTAATTAGGCAGGCAATTAGGCAGTTAATTAGGCAGGCAATTAGGCAGTTAATTAAGCGGTCAATTAGGCAGGCAATTGGGCAGTTAATTATGCAGGCAATTGGGCAGTTAATTAGGCAGTTAATTAGGCAGGCAATTGTGCAGTTAATTAAGCAGTTAATTAGACAGGCAATCAAGCATTTAATTAGGAGATAATTAGGCTGGCAATTAAGCAGATAATTAGGCAGGCAATTAGGCAGTTAATTAGGCAGGCCATTGGGCAGTTAATTAGGCAGTTAATCAGGCAGGCAATTTGGCAGTTAATTAGGCAGTTAATTAGACAGGCAATTAGGCATTTCATTAGGCCGTTAATTAGACAGGCAATTGTAATGTTAATTAGGTAGTTAATTAGGCAGGCAATTAGGCAGTTAATTAGGCAGGTAATTAGGCAGTTAATTAAGCGGTCAATTAGGCAGGCAATTGGGCAGTTAATTAGGCAGGCAATTGGGCAGTTAATTAGGCAGTTAATTAGGCAGGCAATTGGGCAGTTAATTAGGCAGTTAATTAGACAGGCAATCAGGCATTTAATTAGGAGTTAATTAGGCTGGCAATTAAGCAGATAATTAGGTAGGCAATTAAGCAGTTAATTAGGCAGGCCATTGGGCAGTTAATTAGGCAGTTAATCAGGCAGGCAATTTGGCAGTTAATTAGGCAGTTAATTAGACAGGCAATTAGGCATTTCATTAGGCCGTTAATTAGACAGGCAATTGTGCAGTTAATTAGGTAGTTAATTAGGCAGGCAACTAGGGAGGCAATTAGGCAGTTAATAAGGCAGGCAATTAGGCAGTTAATAAGGCAGGCCAATATGCAGATAATAAGGCATTAAATTAGGCAGTTAATTAGGCAGGCAATTAGGCAGGCAATTAGGAAGATAATTAGGCAGTTAATTAGGCAGGCAATTAGGCAGTTTATTAGTCAAGCAATTAGGCAGGCAATTAGGCAGGCAATTAGGCAGATAATTAAGCAGTCAATCAGGCAGTTAATTAGGCAAGCATTTAGGCAAGCAGGCAATTATGCAGTTAATTAGGCAAGCAATTAGGCAAGCAGGCAATTTGGCAGGCAGGTAAAAAAGCAGGCAATTAAGCAGTTAATTAGGCAGGCAGCCAATTTGGCAGGTAATTAGGCTGGTAATTAGGCAGGCTATTAGGCAGTTAATTAGGTGGTCAATTAGGCAGGCAATTGGGCAGTTAATTAGGCAGTTAATTTGGCAGGCAATTAAACAAATAATTAGGCAGATAATTAGGCAGATAATTAAGCAGGCAATTAGGCAATTAATTAGGCGGTCAATTAAGCAGGCAATTAGGCAGTTAATTAGGCAGGCAATTAGGCAGTTAATTAGGCAGGCAATTGGGCAGTTAATTAGGCAGATGATTAAGCAGGCAATTAGGCAGGCATTCAGGCAGTTAATTAGGCAGTTAATTAGGCAGGCAATTCGGCAGTTAATTAGGCAGGCAATTGGGCAGGCAATAAGGCAGTTAATAAGACAGGCAATTAGGCAGGCACTTAGGCAGTTAATTAGGCAGGCAATTAGGCTGATAATAAGGCAGGCATTAAGGCAGTTAATTAGGCAGGCAATTAGGCAGTTAATTAGGCAGTCAATTAGGCAGGCAATTGGGCAGTTAATTAGGCAGTTAATTAGGCAGGCAATTGGGCAGTTAATTAGGCAGTTAATTAGGCAGGCAATTAAGCAGATAATTAGGCAGTTAATTAGGCAGGCAATTAGGCAGGCAATTAGGCAGTTAATTAGGCTGTCAATTAGGCAGGCAATTAAGCAGATAATTAGGCAGGCAATTAGGCAGATAATTAAGCAGGCAATTAGGTGGTTAATTAGGCGGTCAATTAAGCAGGCAATTAGGCAGTTAATTAAACAGGCAATTGGGCAGTTAATTAGGCAGTTAATTAGACAGGCAATTAGGCATTTAATTAGGAGTTAATTAGGCAGGCAATAAAGCAGATAATTAGGCAGGCAATTAAAAAGGCAATTAGGCAGTTAATTAGGCAAGCAATTAGGCAGGCACTTAGGCAGTTAATTAGGCAGGCAATTGGGCAGTTAATTAGGCAGGCAATTGGGCAGGCAATAAGGCAGTTAATTAGACAGGCAATTAGGCAGGCACTTAGCCAGTTATTTAGGCAGGCAATTAGGCTGATAATAAGGCAGGCAATTAGGCAGTTAATTAGGCAGGCAATTAGGCAGTTAATTAGGCAGGCAATTAGGCAGTTAATTAGGCGGTCAATTAGGCAGGCAATTGGGCAGTTAATTAGGCAGTTAATTAGGCAGGCAATTGGGCAGTTAATTAGGCAGTTAATTAGGCAGGCAATTAAGCAGATAATTAGGCAGTTAATTAGGCAGGCAATTAGGCAGTTAATTAGGCTGTCAATTAGGCAGGCAATTGGGCAGTTGATTAGGCGGTCAATTAGGCAGACAATTGGGCAGTTAATTAGGCAGTTAATTAGGCAGGCAGTCGGGCAAACAATTAGGCAGTTAATTTGGCAGTTAATTAGGCAGGCAATTGGCCAGTTAATTAGGCAGTTAATTAGACAGGCAATTAGGCATTTAATTAGGCAGTTAATTAGGCAGGCAATTAGGAAGTTAATTAGGCAGGCAATTAGGCAGGCAATTAAGCAGGAAATCAGGCAGGCAATTAGGCAGTTTATTAGTCAAGCAATTAGGCAGGCAGTTAGGCAGGCAATTAGGCAGTTATTTAGGCAGGCAATAGGGCAATTAATTAGGCAGTTAATTGGACAGGCAATTAGGAAGTTAATTAGGCTGTCAATTAGGCAGGCAATTGGGCAGTTAATTAGGTAGTTAATTAGGCAGGCAATTGGGCAGTTTATTAGGCAGTTATTAGGCATGCAATTAAGCAGATAAATAAGCAGATAATTAGGCAGGCAATAAGGCAATTAATTAGGCGGTCAATTAAGCAGGCAATTAGGCAGTTAATTAGGCAGGCAATTAGGCAGTTAATTAGGCAGGCCATTGGGCAGTTAATTAGGCAGTTAATTAGACAGGCAATTAGGCATTTAATTAGGAGTTAATTAGGCAGGCAATTAAGCAGATAATTAGGCATGCAATTAGGCAGATAATAAGGCAGGCAATTAGGCAGTTAATTAGGCAGGCAATTAGGCAGTTAATTAGGCAGGCAATTAGGCAGTTAATTAGGCGGTCAATTAGGCAGGCAATTGGGCAGTTAATTAGGCAGTTAATTAGGCAGGCAATTGGGCAGTTAATTAGGCAGTTAATTAGGCAGGCAATTAAGCAGGAAATCAGGCAGGCAATTAGGCAGTTTATTAGTCAAGCAATTAGGCAGGCAATTAGGCAGGCAATTAGGCAGTTATTTAGGCAGGCAATAGGGCAATTAATTAGGCAGTTAATTGGACAGGCAATTAGGAAGTTAATTAGGCTGTCAATTAGGCAGGCAATTGGGCAGTTAATTAGGTAGTTAATTAGGCAGGCAATTGGGCAGTTTATTAGGCAGTTATTAGGCATGCAATTAAGCAGATAAATAAGCAGATAATTAGGCAGGCAATAAGGCAGTTAATTAGGCAGGCAATTAGGCAGTTAATTAGGCGGTCAATTAGGCAGGCAATTGGGCAGTTAATTAGGCAGTTAATTAGGCAGGCAATTGGGCAGTTAATTAGGCAGTTAATTAGGCAGGCAATTAAGCAGAAAATTAGGCAGGCAATAAGGCAGATAATAAAGCAGAAAATTAGGCAGGCAATAAGGCAGATAATAAAGCAGAAAATTAGGCAGGCAATAAGGCAGATAATTAAGCAGGCAATTAGGCATGCAGGCAAATAAGCACGCAATTAAGCAGTTAAATAGGCAGGCAGGCAATTTGGCAGGTAATTAGGCAGGCAATTATACAGGCTAATAGGCAGTTAATTAGGCGGTCAATTAGGCAGGTAATTGGGCAGTTAATTAGGCAGTTAATTAGACAGGCAATTGGGCAGTTAATTAGGCAGTTAATTAGGCAGGCAATTAGGAAGTTAATTAGGCAGGCAATTAGGCAGGCAATTAAGCAGGAAATCAGGCAGGCAATTAGGCAGTTTATCAGTCAAGCAATTAGGCAGGCAATTAGGCAGGCAATTAGGCAGTTATTTAGGCAGGCAATAGGGCAATTAATTAGACAGTTAATTGGACAGGCAATTAGGAAGTTAATTAGGCTGTCAATTAGGCAGGCAATTGGGCAGTTAATTAGGTAGTTAATTAGGCAGGCAATTGGGCAGTTTATTAGGCAGTTATTAGGCATGCAATTAAGCAGATAAATAAGCAGATAATTAGGCAGGCAATAAGGCAGATAATTAAGCAGGCAATTAGGCGGTTAATAAGGCGGTCAATTAGGCAGGCAATTAGGCAGTTAATTAGGCAGGCAATTGGGCAGTTAATTAGGAGTTAATTAGGCAGGCAATTAAGCAGATAATTAGGCATGCAATTAGGCAGATAATTAGGCAGTTAATTAGGCATTTAATTAGGCAGGCAATTGGGCAGTTTATAAGGCAGTCAATTAGGCAGGCAATTGGGGAGTTAATTAGGCAGGCAATTAAGCAGATAATTAGGCAGGCAATTAGGCAGGCAATTAAGCAGATAGTTAGGCAGGCAATTAGGAAGGCAATTAGGCAGTTAAATAGGCAGGCAATTAGGCATATATATGAGCCGGCAATCAGGCAGTTAATTAGGCAGGCACTTAGGCAGGCACTTAGGCACTTAATTATGCAGTTAATTAGGCAGGCAATTGGGCAGTTAATAAGGCGGTAAATTAGGCAGGCAATTAAGCAGATAATTAGGCAGGCAATTAAGCAGATAATTAAGCAGGCAATTAGGCAGATAATTAAGCAGGCAATTAGGCAGTTAATTAGTCAGGCAATTGTGCAGTTAATTAGGTAGATAATTAGGCAGGCAATTAGGCAGTTAATTAGGCAGTTAATTAGGCAGGCAATTAGGAAGTTAATTAGGCAGGCAATTAGGCAGGCAATTAAGCAGGCAATCAGGCAGGCAATTAGGCAGTTTATTAGTCAAGCAATTAGGCAGGCAATTAGGCAGGCAATAAGGCAGGTTATTAAGCAGGCAATTAGGCAGGCAATAAGGCAGGTTATTAAGCAGGCAATTATGCAGTTAATTAGGCAAACAATTAGGCAGGCAAGTAGGCAGGCAATTAGGCAGTTAATTAGGCAGTTAATTAGACAGGCCATTAGGCATTTAATTAGGCAGTTTATTAGGCAGGCAATTGTGCAGTTAATTGGGTAGATAATTAGGCAGGCAATTAGGCAGTTAATAAGCAGATAATTAGGAAGTTAATTAGGCAGGCAATTAGGCAGGCAATTAAGCAGGCAATCAGGCAGGCATTTAGGCAGTTTATTAGTCAAGCAATTAGGCAGGCAATTAGGCAGGCAATTAGGCAGTTATTTAGGCAGTTAATTAGGCAGGCAATAGGGCAATTAATTAGGCAGTTAATTGGACAGGCAATTAGGAAGTTAATTAGGCTGTCAATTAGGCAGGCAATTAGGCAGTTAATTAGGCAGGCAATTGGGCAGTTAATTAGGCAGTTAATTAGACAGGCAATTGGGCAGTTAATTAGGCAGTTAATTAGGCAGGCAATTAGGAAGTTAATTAGGCAGGCAATTAGGCAGGCAATTAAGCAGGAAATCAGGCAGGCAATTAGGCAGTTTATTAGTCAAGCAATTAGGCAGGCAATTAGGCAGGCAATTAGGCAGTTATTTAGGCAGGCAATAAGGCAATTAATTAGGCAGTTAATTGGACAGGCAATTAGGAAGTTAATTAGGCTGTCAATTAGGCAGGCAATTGGGCAGTTAATTAGGTAGTTAATTAGGCAGGCAATTGGGCAGTTTATTAGGCAGTTATTAGGCATGCAATTAAGCAGATAAATAAGCAGATAATTAGGCAGGCAATAAGGCAGATAATTAAGCAGGCAATTAGGCGGTTAATAAGGCGGTCAATTAGGCAGGCAATTAGGCTGTTAATTAGGCAGGCAATTGGGCAGTTAATTAGGAAGTTAATTAGACAGGCAATTAGGCATTTAATTAGGAGTTAATTAGGCAGGCAATTAAGCAGATAATTAGGCAGGCAATTAGGCAGGCAATTAAGCAGATAGTTAGGCAGGCAATTAGGCAGGCAATTAGGCAGTTAAATAGGCAGGCAATTAGGCATATATATGAGCAGGCAATCAGGCAGTTAATTAGGCAGGCAATTAGGCAGGCACTTAGGCAGTTAATTATGCAGTTAATTAGGCAGGCAATTGGGCAGTTGATAAGGCGGTCAATTAGGCAGGCAATTAAGCAGATAATTAGGCAGGCAATTAAGCAGATAATTAAGCAGGCAATTAGGCAGATAATTAAGCAGGCAATTAGGCAGTTAATTAGTCGGTCAATTAGGCAGGCAATTGGGCAGTTATTTAGGCAGTTAATTAGACAGGAATTTAGGAAGTTAATAAGGCAGTCAATTAGGCAGGCAATTGGGCAGTTAGTTAGGCAGTTTATTAGGCAGGCAATTGGGCAGTTAATTAGGCAGTTAATTTGGCAGGCAATTAAACAAATAATTAGGCAGATAATTAGGCAGATAATTAAGCAGGCAATTAGGCAATTAATTAGGCGGTCAATTAAGCAGGCAATTAGGCAGTTAATTAGGCAGGCAATTAGGCAGTTAATTAGGCAGGCCATTGGGCAGTTAATTAGGCAGTTAATTAGGCAGGCAATTTGAAAGTTAATTAGGCAGTTAATTAGACAGGCAATTAGGCATTTTATTAGGCCGTTAATTAGGCAGGCACTTAGGTTGTTAATTAGGCAGTTAATTAGACAGGCAATTAGGCAGGCACTTAGGCAGTTAATTAGGCAGGCAATTATGCTGATAATAAGGCAGGCAATTAGGAAGTTAATTAGGCGGTCAATTAGGCAGGCAATTGGGCAGTTAATTAGGCAGTTAATTAGGCAGGCAATTGGGCAGTTAATTAGGCAGTTAATTAGGCAGGCAATTAAGCAGAAAATTAGGCAGGCAATAAGGCAGATAATAAAGCAGAAAATTAGGCAGGCAATAAGGCAGATAATAAAGCAGAAAATTAGGCAGGCAATAAGGCAGATAATTAAGCAGGCAATTAGGCAAGCAGGCAAATAAGCACGCAATTAAGCAGTTAAATAGGCAGGCAGGCAATTTGGCAGGTAATTAGGCAGGCAATTAGGCAGGCTAATAGGCAGTTAATTAGGCGGTCAATTAGGCAGGTAATTGGGCAGTTAATTAGGCAGTTAATTAGACAGGCAATTGGGCAGTTAATTAGGCAGTTAATTAGGCAGGCAATTAGGAAGTTAATTAGGCAGGCAATTAGGCAGGCAATTAAGCAGGAAATCAGGCAGGCAATTAGGCAGTTTATTAGTCAAGCAATTAGGCAGGCAATTAGGCAGGCAATTAGGCAGTTATTTAGGCAGGCAATAGGGCAATTAATTAGGCAGTTAATTGGACAGGCAATTAGGAAGTTAATTAGGCTGTCAATTAGGCAGGCAATTGGGCAGTTAATTAGGTAGTTAATTAGGCAGGCAATTGGGCAGTTTATTAGGCAGTTATTAGGCATGCAATTAAGCAGATAAATAAGCAGATAATTAGGCAGGCAATAAGGCAGATAATTAAGCAGGCAATTAGGCGGTTAATAAGGCGGTCAATTAGGCAGGCAATTAGGCAGTTAATTAGGCAGGCAATTGGGCAGTTAATTAGGAAGTTAATTAGACAGGCAATTAGGCATTTAATTAGGAGTTAATTAGGCAGGCAATTAAGCAGATAATTAGGCATGCAATTAGGCAGATAATTAGGCAGTTAATTAGGCATTTAATTAGGCAGGCAATTGGGCAGTTTATAAGGCAGTCAATTAGGCAGGCAATTGGGGAGTTAATTAGGCAGGCAATTAAGCAGATAATTAGGCAGGCAATTAGGCAGGCAATTAAGCAGATAGTTAGGCAGGCAATTAGGAAGGCAATTAGGCAGTTAAATAGGCAGGCAATTAGGCATATATATGAGCAGGCAATCAGGCAGTTAATTAGGCAGGCACTTAGGCAGGCACTTAGGCACTTAATTATGCAGTTAATTAGGCAGGCAATTGGGCAGTTAATAAGGCGGTCAATTAGGCAGGCAATTAAGCAGATAATTAGGCAGGCTATTAAGCAGATAATTAAGCAGGCAATTAGGCAGATAATTAAGCAGGCAATTAGGCAGTTAATTAGTCAGGCAATTGTGCAGTTAATTAGGTAGATAATTAGGCAGGCAATTAGGCAGTTAATTAGGCAGTTAATTAGGCAGGCAATTAGGAAGTTAATTAGGCAGGCAATTAGGCAGGCAATTAAGCAGGCAATCAGGCAGGCAATTAGGCAGTTTATTAGTCAAGCAATTAGGCAGGCAATTAGGCAGGCAATAAGGCAGGTTATTAAGCAGGCAATTAGGCAGGCAATAAGGCAGGTTATTAAGCAGGCAATTATGCAGTTAATTAGGCAAGCAATTAGGCAGGCAAGTAGGCAGGCAATTAGGCAGTTAATTAGGCAGTTAATTAGACAGGCCATTAGGCATTTAATTAGGCAGTTTATTAGGCAGGCAATTGTGCAGTTAATTGGGTAGATAATTAGGCAGGCAATTAGGCAGTTAATAAGCAGATAATTAGGAAGTTAATTAGGCAGGCAATTAGGCAGGCAATTAAGCAGGCAATCAGGCAGGCATTTAGGCAGTTTATTAGTCAAGCAATTAGGCAGGCAATTAGGCAGGCAATTAGGCAGTTATTTAGGCAGTTAATTAGGCAGGCAATAGGGCAATTAATTAGGCAGTTAATTGGACAGGCAATTAGGAAGTTAATTAGGCTGTCAATTAGGCAGGCAATTAGGCAGTTAATTAGGCAGGCAATTGGGCAGTTAATTAGGCAGTTAATTAGACAGGCAATTGGGCAGTTAATTAGGCAGTTAATTAGGCAGGCAATTAGGAAGTTAATTAGGCAGGCAATTAGGCAGGCAATTAAGCAGGAAATCAGGCAGGCAATTAGGCAGTTTATTAGTCAAGCAATTAGGCAGGCAATTAGGCAGGCAATTAGGCAGTTATTTAGGCAGGCAATAAGGCAATTAATTAGGCAGTTAATTGGACAGGCAATTAGGAAGTTAATTAGGCTGTCAATTAGGCAGGCAATTGGGCAGTTAATTAGGTAGTTAATTAGGCAGGCAATTGGGCAGTTTATTAGGCAGTTATTAGGCATGCAATTAAGCAGATAAATAAGCAGATAATTAGGCAGGCAATAAGGCAGATAATTAAGCAGGCAATTAGGCGGTTAATAAGGCGGTCAATTAGGCAGGCAATTAGGCAGTTAATTAGGCAGGCAATTGGGCAGTTAATTAGGAAGTTAATTAGACAGGCAATTAGGCATTTAATTAGGAGTTAATTAGGCAGGCAATTAAGCAGATAATTAGGCAGGCAATTAGGCAGGCAATTAAGCAGATAGTTAGGCAGGCAATTAGGAAGGCAATTAGGCAGTTAAATAGGCAGGCAATTAGGCATATATATTGTCACGTGCACCTAGCCGGTGCCACCGCCATTTCTGTCACGTGCCACTTTCGGAGGGGGGAGAGAATCGTAGCTCTTTACATAGAAACAACTCGCTTGGCATCAACTAGTCTTAACTTCATAAAATACTTTACTGTACCTAGGATCATAGGTTCGTCATCCCGTACAGGATGTCTGGTGAGAGCTGAACTAAGGAGATTTTGCAAAATAACATAATACTTAATTAAAATTATTTTATTCTTAAAGTCAAATACTCAACATCATTTTAAAGAACATTTAAATAGCGGGATTACAATTTAAAACAATAATCTCTTTACTTCCTTAACGATTGAACGACCTTACAAGAGAGAGAATGAGAGAACTTCACTAAACACTTCCCTAGTCCTTCCGAATACCTCAAATCATAATTAATACTTAAAATTAAAACAAAGATAAGTCCATACTCACATTTTCCGAAAAGCCTTTCTTGATCGATTACTTTAAAAAAATAACGTAGGGGCCTCTCCTGCCCTTGAAATCCCGAACGAACATTACATTTTAAAAACTATGACGCGTGACCCCTGACGAGGGCCATAGCCTCCGCCCGAAAGCTTGAAGATGACTACATTATGACCTAACTTAAATTAAACGACTCGTGGCCTCTGGCGTCGGCCATAGCTTCCGCCCGAAAGCTTGAATTCCTACATCACGAACGAACTAACAACTCGTGACCACAGGTGAGACGCATAGCCTCCGCCTGAGTGAGCCTGAATTCCTACATCACGAACGAACTAACAACTCGTGACCACAGGTGAGACGCATAGCCTCCGCCTGAGTGAGCCCCGAGTCACCACTCACTTGCGCTTAAATTCGCGCGCCCTGCCGCGCCTACCATAACAAAAGCTCGTTATTGAAGTCAAATTTACTAAACAACTAACTAGAACATCTGGGAAGACTACCCCCCCTCTACCCCGATGTGCAGGCCACACCGCGCGGCTTGTTACGACAGCGCGCCCCAGTAACTGCGGCCCGTGGCTGCGCCAGCGCGCGGCCAAACAAACAAACAAAATTCTGCAAGCCCGCAGCGCGCCGCGCCGGCCCCGTGCCCCAATTACATGGTCACGCCACTTGCGCTGACGAGTGAACAGAGCAGCCAGCCCAGAGTCCCGTCAGTAAAGTCCCTAAATTTGATTTCAACAACCCTGCAAAATTTCAACCCGCGACATAACCCTCCCCTCACAGAGCTCGAGCCCCATCGAGCTACCTCAAAATTACAAATTGTCTTTTTCCATTAAACCATAACTATAAATTCCTCATTTCACAAAAATAATAATTTTCTTAGTTCCTTGCTGTCTGAACATACATCTAGATTCTGCATAAGATTTATTTTAAAACAACAAGTATTCATAAAATTAAATGTAAAACTTTTATCTGGTTTGTTCTCACAGGAACCTTCAGAGGCTCGAGTTCTCAATTCAAAAAAAATTGTTCTGTTAGTGAAGCTCTCTTTACAAATTAAATTACTGTTCTTAGTTTCTCAGTATTCGTTAAACAATGTGCAAATTCTTGATAATTATTATTTTTTTTTCCAGTTTCCGTTTGTCACAATACTTCTTTTGTTCTTAAAAAAAATTAAGTGTCCTTACAAAATTATCAGTGTTTCAAATTAATTAAACTCTTATCTCGTGAAGGTTGGTGCAACTCCTCGAAGTCAGTGTTGTCAAGAAGAGTAGCTCCCTGGGCTGGCCATCAGCAAACACCACTCAACTCCAACAGCTACTGGACTGGCTTCCAGGGCAGCTCACAACTTCTCCCTACATCTGCTTCGGAGTTGTGCCATCCTCATCACGAACAGATTACAATTCTGAAACATCATCAACAGGCATTACCATCACGCCTGACAAATACAAAACTAACTACTAAACTGCAATCGATGGGCAAGGATGCAAACACACAAAAAAATAAAATTAATTAATTCAACTGCTAACATAAAGTATCCCACCCTTAGCATAATCTAATCAGGCAAATAATTTGATAGGAAAAACTTAAGGAAGGGAAACATGACCTCCAATGATTTTCCCTACCTCTTGAGTCTTGATCTTCTCTATACAGCAAATAGTCCCCACGAAGTAACTGGGTTGAAGGTCAGTTCACATGACCCACCCATAACCTCTTCTACTCTTCTTTTCTTCTGGGGGCAACCACAATGCCCACCAATCTCTCTCCATGGTGCCGAACCAGCTATCCCATGAGAGTAAACAACGTAGTCAATAGAAGCGCAGAGGGGAAACACCAATCTCTGGCTTGTCGAGTCATAAAACTGCTTTATCTTCTTCTTCTTCTGAGTAAAAATATCTGACTAACCTTGCTTCTATTCTTCCAAACAGTAAAAGTTCATCAGGTATCTTCATGAAAGAAACATTCTAACTAATAATTCTTCATTTTTCTTCTTCTTTATTTCTGTTAGTTGTAATAGAAGGCCATGTTAGGGAGGTTATAGGGAAAAAGAGTGGCCAATTCCCACCCCATCACCCACCTAGATCATGACTAATTAACTTTTAAATTTTCTATTTCAAACAAATAAAAAAAACATTTTTTTATTCAAACTTTTAAATTATAATTACTTTTACTTCATAACCTCAAAAGCTAATCAATAATTCTAAATGAAATTGTGATTTACTGCATCCTTGTTCCATCCGATCTGTTTGTTTATAACCTTTCTTGTAAAGTATAAAATTTTCAAACATTACTAATTCAAAAAAAAATTAAATTCTGGTGTCCTTTGAGTTACAATTAACTTTACTATTTCTTAGCTTGAAATAATTTAAGTTTTCAGAACTATTTCATTGTCTAATTCACAACACTTAAAAATCAACTCAAAACAACAAATCATCAAAATCAATAAGATCATCTGACCTACCTATCAGTACTGTGAACTTGAACTGTTCGTACACATTTATAATAAGCTATTGTATTTAAATTCCAACCTAAATAAGGTTTAAAAAAACTACTAATCCCTCTGTAAATTAAGAAAATTAACTTTAAAAATTAAACTTAAGGTATTAGTTCTTTTTGACAGCTACCACAACTCACTAGTTCCATCACATTACTATAACCTAAAAAGTTCTGTAAATAATGTTTATAACAAAAAAAAACTCCAGTTACTGTCTTCCATAAAAAAAATAAAACTTTACATGACCTTATTAATCTCCACTTGTAAGTCCATGGCTGCCAGCTTTCTCTTCTCTTGAATCTTCAGTCTTGGCTCTTGTTTCAGTGATCTTGTATCTTGTCTCTCGAACTCTTGTCATCTTGTAAACTGGACTGCTGCTCAGCTCATCTTAAGGAATCTGTAACAGTTTCAAAAATACATGTTAATTTAAATTACATAATTCCTGTTCTTTGGTCCTAAAAAAAAATTGTATTATTAGTACACATTACCCTGAAACAACATTATTATTCATTGTTTATTACTTAAAAAAAATGCTTTACCATAAAATCCTTTTTTGTTCTTTTCATTAGGCCTATTTATTTTCCTTCTTCTTAATTAAATTCTGCTTCAAATGTTAATCCTAACTTAAGACCTACCATCTATTTATTATTCATTACCTACATTATTTATGTTACCCTAAAATTCCCATAAGTTTCTAATACTTCCTATCAAAGACATTCTCTCTAAAAAAAAATTTACTTGTGACTCTTAACTTAACAAACTTAAAAAAAACTTTTACACTAGACTTAACTTATTATTCATTCTTAGTTACTAAATTTCTATTTGTAAACTTTAGTACTTACAAACAAAAACTGCCTATTTCTCTCTACCTCTTAATCTCTTTCAATTATTACAATAATAATGTTACCTTGCATCTTTAAACTTTCTTCTTTTCAATTAAATTAGACATTTCATAACAATAAAAATTCTGCCTATACTCTTCTTATGGGTGTACAAACCAACAACAAAATTTCAAATTCTCAAGTTTCCTTATATTTAAATTATGCAATGCACATAACCTCTGTGGTGCCTGTACCCTTTTAGGCCTACCACCTTCTCCTCTCACAGCATGACAACTCTTATTCCTCGGGGTCTGTATTCACTGTTACAAATCAAATATCTCAAAAAAATTAAAAACAAATTTATTATTTTAAGAAAACAAAAATTTACATTGAATTTACTATGGAGCCTGGAAATCTTAATGTCTCACAGCAGCTAACATGACTAAATCCCATGGAACCCCAGGTTTACCTAACCTGTGCCCAAAAATTTAAGCATACCAGGCTTTCCCTGCACTGGTTTTACAGCATCACACACTATTTAGGGCCCCTGATCTGCCATCAGTCCCAAGGAGTTTTCCCACAACCCCTCTCTACACAAGTGCCTACCGCATTCCTCTCAATTGGCTATCGGTTTTACGGCATTCTTTTGGGATCCGACCATCAAGTTAGGGCTAATCGAACACTAAACCTTCATACTTCCAAACTAATGTAAATCAATTAAATTTTCTCTGTAATTTCTAAAAATCAAAAAAAATTATTCCAACATGCCAAAGAAACTTCCAAAAAAAATTCATAATCTTATCTTCAAACCATTAAAATAAAAATAAATAGATTACTCTGTTTTCTCCTTAATAACTGTAAACTGTCAACAAATATCATGTCGTAAATTTTAACTATGCTTACTGACTCTTAATCAAAAAATCTCATTTGTCCTAATTAATAAACAACCGATTTCCTTAAAATCTCACTGTATCTCTCACACTCAAACTTCACTGGCTGAATATCTCAATAAATTCAAAAACAATTATCTAAACTCTTAAAGAAACTCCTCCCCAATTATTCAAATTACTTCACCTTATTTTATTTCATTACTTAAAACACCTTACTCAAAAAAAATTAATTAATTATCTAGCTATCTTCCATTATTATTTATTTACCGAACAAAACTTTCTCCTAAATTAATTTAGTAAAATTCAATTTCACATTAGGCAAGTACACTAACTCTCTACAGCAATGTTTCTCATTTCCCTCCTTCCTAACTGAATCCAATCTTACTTAACCTCCAGGGAATTTACCTCACAAAATAACCAAAAATTTCACTGTAGTGCCTATCTGCTATAGGCCCACTACACAGGGGGCTCTAACCCCACCAACAAACTTCATTGAAATGGTACCCTATCCCATACAGGATAGCCACTTCGGTACTACCATGGGGAACTCCTGCCCCAAACTACTCACAACTCTCAGGATTCTCCTGACCCTTAATTCCGTAGTCAGCCCATCTCCTATGGTCTGCGCTACAATTCCCTTTCTTCCCAGGGACACAACGCCTCACCTTAGGGTCCCTCGCCCTAATGAAAACATTAATTTTGTCTCTCTGTTCTTTTGGAGTAAATTCCCTCTACACACAAAATCTAGCCTTCCCAGTTTTCTCAATGCTTATCGATTTTATAGTGTACCTCCTTAATAATGTTTACAAATCCCAAAAAAATATTTTTAAAACCGAGGTAGGATTTAACTAACAAAAACATAAACAACTTACAACGAAACACTTCTAGCCTATACATCATACACTTCTTAAATTAAATTACTTACATACTGAAAGTTCCTCTTCTTCTAAAACACACTTAAATTTAAATTTATTTAACCAATAGTCTATTTTCTTATCGCTAAGTTACCGTACAGCTGATCAAAACAAGGTCACGGCCTGTCCACGTCTCCGTATGAGCCCGTGACGTCACCGAATTCCATCAGGTGCGCCAACCCTCGCTTGCGGTTCCTCCGTTCTCCGCTAGGTCTCAGCACCTCCCCGTCACGTGTTCACTCTGCCACGTCCACTGACGTGTCGTTCTGAAACAACTCTCAACATTTTTCTAATTAAAACAAAACATCACTATAAATTCTATAACTCTCTTTTACATAAACTCTCGTTTTCTCTTTAATTCCTTTCTAACGTTTATCCTTCCCTCGACTGATTTAATTCGTACGTCTCGTCTCCTACGCGCACGAAAACAAAACAAACTTCACTTGAAAATAATTCCTATTTACGACAAAAACTTTATTTTAAATTATAATTCTCTTAACCTACAATCTTAAAATGAACTTCAATTAAATTAAACCACTTGCATTATCTCTAATAAGCATTTAACTTATAACGTATTCTCCTCACGTAATAATCCCCGATATAAATCTACAATAAATTCAACGACTTAAAACAACTTATCACTATAAACTTTATCCTTACAAGTATCCTCAAATAAACATCTGTTACGTCAAAAAAAAATCTCAAAGACTTCCTCCACTATAGACTAAAATTCCGTAATCCTCTCCTCAAGTAAACTCTTAATAACCTGCTATCAGAAGCTGAAACTAACTTAATAATAAACATAAAAATCTACCTCTCTCTCTCCAGAAATAGAACCTATCCGGCGAACTCTACCATTTCTGTCACGATCCACCTTCAGAGGGGGGGGCGAGAATCGTAGCTCTTTACATAGAAACAACTCGCTTGGCATCAACTAGTCTTAACTTCATAAAATACTTTACTGTACCTAGGATCATAGGTTCGTCATCCCGTACAGGATGTCTGGTGAGAGCTGAACTAAGGAGATTTTGCAAAATAACATAATACTTAATTAAAATTATTTTATTCTTAAAGTCAAATACTCAACATCATTTTAAAGAACATTTAAATAGCGGGATTACAATTTAAAACAATAATCTCTTTACTTCCTTAACGATTGAACGACCTTACAAGAGAGAGAATGAGAGAACTTCACTAAACACTTCCCTAGTCCTTCCGAATACCTCAAATCATAATTAATACTTAAAATTAAAACAAAGATAAGTCCATACTCACATTTTCCGAAAAGCCTTTCTTGATCGATTACTTTAAAAAAATAACGTAGGGGCCTCTCCTGCCCTTGAAATCCCGAACGAACATTACATTTTAAAAACTATGACGCGTGACCCCTGACGAGGGCCATAGCCTCCGCCCGAAAGCTTGAAGATGACTACATTATGACCTAACTTAAATTAAACGACTCGTGGCCTCTGGCGTCGGCCATAGCTTCCGCCCGAAAGCTTGAATTCCTACATCACGAACGAACTAACAACTCGTGACCACAGGTGAGACGCATAGCCTCCGCCTGAGTGAGCCTGAATTCCTACATCACGAACGAACTAACAACTCGTGACCACAGGTGAGACGCATAGCCTCCGCCTGAGTGAGCCCCGAGTCACCACTCACTTGCGCTTAAATTCGCGCGCCCTGCCGCGCCTACCATAACAAAAGCTCGTTATTGAAGTCAAATTTACTAAACAACTAACTAGAACATCTGGGAAGACTACCCCCCCTCTACCCCGATGTGCAGGCCACACCGCGCGGCTTGTTACGACAGCGCGCCCCAGTAACTGCGGCCCGTGGCTGCGCCAGCGCGCGGCCAAACAAACAAAATTCTGCAAGCCCGCAGCGCGCCGCGCCGGCCCCGTGCCCCAATTACATGGTCACGCCACTTGCGCTGACGAGTGAACAGAGCAGCCAGCCCAGAGTCCCGTCAGTAAAGTCCCTAAATTTGATTTCAACAACCCTGCAAAATTTCAACCCGCGACAATATGAGCAGGCAATCAGGCAGTTAATTAGGCAGGCACTTAGGCAGGCACTTAGGCACTTAATTATGCAGTTAATTAGGCAGGCAATTGGGCAGTTAATAAGGCGGTCAATTAGGCAGGCAATTAAGCAGATAATTAGGCAGGCAATTAAGCAGATAATTAAGCAGGCAATTAGGCAGATAATTAAGCAGGCAATTAGGCAGTTAATTAGGCGGTCAATTAGGCAGGCAATTGGGCAGTTAATTAGGCAGTTTATTAGTCAAGCAATTAGGCAGGCAATTAGGCAGGCAATAAGGCAGGTTATTAAGCAGGCAATTAGGCAGGCAATAAGGCAGGTTATTAAGCAGGCAATTATGCAGTTAATTAGGCAAGAAATTAGGCAGGCAATTAGGCAGGCAATTAGGCAGGCAATTAGGCAGGCAATTAGGCAGGCAATTAGGCAGGCAATTAGGCAGTTAATTAGGTAGTTAATTAGACAGGCCATTAGGCATTTAATTAGGCAGTTAATTAGGCATGCAATTGTGCAGTTAATTAGGTAGATAATTAGGCAGGCAATTAGACAGGCAATTAGGCAGTTAATTAGGCAGGCAATTAGGAAGTTAATTAGGCAGGCAATTAGGCAGGCAATTAAGCAGGCAATCAGGCAGGCAATTAGGCAGTTTATTAGTCAAGCAATTAGGCAGGCAATTAGGCAGGCAATTAGGCAGTTATTTAGGCAGTTAATTAGGCAGGCAATAGGGCAATTAATTAGGCAAATAATTGGACAGGCAATTAGGAATTTTATTAGGCTGTCAATTAGGCAGGCAATTGGGCAGTTAATTAGGTAGTTAATTAGGCAGGCAATTGGGCAGTTTATTAGGCAGTTATTAGGCATGCAATTAAGCAGATAATTAAGCAGATAATTAGGCAGGCAATAAGGCAGATAATTAAGCAGGAAATTAGGCGGTTAATTAGGCGGTCAATTAGGCAGGCAATTAGGCAGTTAATTAGGCAGGCAATTGGGCAGTTAATTAGGCAGTTAATTAGACAGGCAATTAGGCATTTAATTAGGAGTTAATTAGGCAGGCAATTAAGCAGATAATTAGGCAGGCAATAAGGCAGATAATTAGGCAGTTAATTAGGCATTTAATTAGGCAGGCAATTGGGCAGTTTATAAGGCAGGCAATTAGGCAGTTAATTAGGCAGTTAATTAGACAGGCCATTAGGCATTAAATTAGGCAGTTAATTAGGCAGGCAATTGTGCATTTAATTAGGTAGATAATTAGGCAGGCAATTAGACAGGCAATTAGGCAGTTAATTAGGCAGGCAATTAGGAAGTTAATTAGGCAGGCAATTAGGCAGGCAATTAAGCAGGCAATCAGGCAGGCAATTAGGCAGTTTATTAGTCAAGCAATTAGGCAGGCAATTAGGCAGGCAATTAGGCAGTTATTTAGGCAGTTAATAAGGCAGGCAATAGGGCAATTAATTAGGCAAATAATTGGACAGGCAATTAGGAATTTAATTAGGCTGTCAATTAGGCAGGCAATTGGGCAGTTAATTAGGTAGTTAATTAGGCAGGCAATTGGGCAGTTTATTAGGCAGTTATTAGGCATGCAATTAAGCAGATAATTAAGCAGATAATTAGGCAGGCAATAAGGCAGATAATTAAGCAGGAAATTAGGCGGTTAATTAGGCGGTCAATTAGGCAGGCAATTAGGCAGTTAATTAGGCAGGCAATTGGGCAGTTAATTAGGCAGTTAATTAGACAGGCAATTAGGCATTTAATTAGGAGTTAATTAGGCAGGCAATTAAGCAGATAATTAGGCAGGCAATAAGGCAGATAATTAGGCAGTTAATTAGGCATTTAATTAGGCAGGCAATTGGGCAGTTTATAAGGCAGTCAATTAGGCAGGCAATTGGGGAGTTAATTAGGCAGGCAATTAAGCAGATAATTAGGCAGGCAATTAGGCAGGCAATTAAGCAGGCAATTAAGCAGATAGTTAGGCAGGCAATTAGGCAGTTAAATAGGCAGGCAATTAGGCATATATATGAGCAGGCAATCAGGCAGTTAATTAGGCAGGCAATTAGGCAGGCATTTAGGCAGTTAATTATGCAGTTAATTAGGCAGGCAATTGGGCAGTTGATAAGGCGGTCAATTAGGCAGGCAATTAAGCAGATAATTAGGCAGGCAATTAAGCAGATAATTAAGCAGGCAATTAGGCAGATAATTAAGCAGGCAATTAGGCAGTTAATTAGGCGGTCAATTAGGCAGGCAATTGGGCAGTTAATTAGGCAGTTAATTAGACAGGCATTTAGGAAGTTAATAAGGCAGTCAATTAGGCAGGCAATTGGGCAGTTAGTTAGGCAGTTAATTAGGCAGGCAATTGGGCAGTTAATTAGGCAGTTAATTAGGCAGGCAATTAAGCAGATAATTAGGCAGTTAATTAGGCAGGCAATTAGGCAAGCAGACAATAATGCAGGCAGGCAAATAAGCAGGCAATTAAGCAGTTAATTAGGCAGGCAGGCATTTTGGCAAGTAATTAGGCAGGCTATTAAGGCAGGCATTTAGGCATTTAATTAGGAGTTAATTAGGCAGGCAATTAAGCAGAAGATTATAATGCAGGCAATTAGGCAGGCAATAAGGCAGATAATAAAGCAGAAAATTAGGCAGGCAATAAGGCAGATAATAAAGCAGAAAATTAGGCAGGCAATAAGGCAGATAATTAAGCAGGCAATTAGGCAAGCAGGCAAATAAGCACGCAATTAAGCAGTTAAATAGGCAGGCAGGCAATTTGGCAGGTAATTAGGCAGGCAATTAGCAGGCTAATAGGCAGTTAATTAGGCGGTCAATTAGGCAGGTAATTGGGCAGTTAATTAGGCAGTTAATTAGACAGGCAATTGGGCAGTTAATTAGGCAGTTAATTAGGCAGGCAATTAGGCAGGCAATTAAGCAGGAAATCAGGCAGGCAATTAGGCAGTTTATTAGTCAAGCAATTAGGCAGGCAATTAGGCAGGCAATTAGGCAGTTATTTAGGCAGGCAATAGGGCAATTAATTAGGCAGTTAATTGGACAGGCAATTAGGAAGTTAATTAGGCTGTCAATTAGGCAGGCAATTGGGCAGTTAATTAGGTAGTTAATTAGGCAGGCAATTGGGCAGTTTATTAGGCAGTTATTAGGCATGCAATTAAGCAGATAAATAAGCAGATAATTAGGCAGGCAATAAGGCAGATAATTAAGCAGGCAATTAGGCGGTTAATAAGGCGGTCAATTAGGCAGGCAATTAGGCAGTTAATTAGGCAGGCAATTGGGCAGTTAATTAGGAAGTTAATTAGACAGGCAATTAGGCATTTAATTAGGAGTTAATTAGGCAGGCAATTAAGCAGATAATTAGGCATGCAATTAGGCAGATAATTAGGCAGTTAATTAGGCATTTAATTAGGCAGGCAATTGAGCAGTTTATAAGGCAGTCAATTAGGCAGGCAATTGGGGAGTTCATTAGGCAGGCAATTAAGCAGATAATTAGGCAGGCAATTAGGCAGGCAATTAAGCAGATAGTTAGGCAGGCAATTAGTAAGGCAATTAGGCAGTTAAATAGGCAGGCAATTAGGCATATATATGAGCAGGCAATCAGGCAGTTAATTAGGCAGGCACTTAGGCAGGCACTTAGGCACTTAATTATGCAGTTAATTAGGCAGGCAATTGGGCAGTTAATAAGGCGGTCAATTAGGCAGGCAATTAAGCAGATAATTAGGCAGGCAATTAAGCATATAATTAAGCAGGCAATTAGGCAGATGATTAAGCAGGCAATTAGGCAGTTAATTAGGCAGGCAATTGTGCAGTTAATTAGGTAGATAATTAGGCAGGCAATTAGGCAGTTAATTAGGCAGTTAATTAGGCAGGCAATTAGGAAGTTAATTAGGCAGGCAATTAGGCAGGCAATTAAGCAGGCAATCAGGCAGGCAATTAGGCAGTTTATTAGTCAAGCAATTAGGCAGGCAATTAGGCAGGCAATAAGGCAGGTTATTAAGCAGGCAATTAGGCAGGCAATAAGGCAGGTTATTAAGCAGGCAATTATGCAGTTAATTAGGCAAGCAATTAGGCAGGCAAGTAGGCAGGCAATTAGGCAGTTAATTAGGCAGTTAATTAGACAGGCCATTAGGCATTTAATTAGACAGTTTATTAGGCAGGCAATTGTGCAGTTAATTGGGTAGATAATTAGGCAGGCAATTAGGCAGTTAATAAGCAGATAATTAGGAATTTAATTAGGCAGGCAATTAGGCAGGCAATTAAGCAGGCAATCAGGCAGGCATTTAGGCAGTTTATTAGTCAAGCAATTAGGCAGGCAATTAGGCAGGCAATTAGGCAGTTATTTAGGCAGTTAATTAGGCAGGCAATAGGGCAATTAATTAGGCAGTTAATTGGACAGGCAATTAGGTAGTTAATTAGGCTGTCAATAAGGCAGGCAATTGGGCAGTTAATTAGGCAGGCAATTGGGCAGTTAATTAGGCAGTTAATTAGACAGGCAATTGGGCAGTTAATTAGGCAGTTAATTAGGCAGGCAATTAGGAAGTTAATTAGGCAGGCAATTAGGCAGGCAATTAAGCAGGAAATCAGGCAGGCAATTAGGCAGTTTATTAGTCAAGCAATTAGGCAGGCAATTAGGCAGGCAATTAGGCAGTTATTTAGGCAGGCAATAAGGCAATTAATTAGGCAGTTAATTGGACAGGCAATTAGGAAGTTAATTAGGCTGTCAATTAGGCAGGCAATTGGGCAGTTAATTAGGTAGTTAATTAGGCAGGCAATTGGGCAGTTTATTAGGCAGTTATTAGGCATGCAATTAAGCAGATAATTAAGCAGATAATTAGGCAGGCAAAAAGGCAGATAATTAAGCAGGCAATTAGGCGGTTAATAAGGCGGTCAATTAGGCAGGCAATTAGGCAGTTAATTAGGCAGGCAATTGGGCAGTTAATTAGGAAGTTAATTAGACAGGCAATTAGGCATTTAATTAGGAGTTAATTAGGCAGGCAATTAAGCAGATAATTAGGCATGCAATTAGGCAGATAATTAGGCAGTTAATTAGGCATTTAATTAGGCAGGCAATTGGGCAGTTTATAAGGCAGTCAATTAGGCAGGCAATTGGGGAGTTAATTAGGCAGGCAATTAAGCAGATAGTTAGGCAGGCAATTAGGAAGGCAATTAGGCAGTTAAATAGGCAGGCAATTAGGCATATATATGAGCAGGCAATCAGGCAGTTAATTAGGCAGGCACTTAGGCAGGCACTTAGGCACTTAATTATGCAGTTAATTAGGCAGGCAATTGGGCAGTTAATAAGGCGGTCAATTAGGCAGGCAATTAAGCAGATAATTAGGCAGGCAATTAAGCAGATAATTAAGCAGGCAATTAGGCAGATAATTAAGCAGGCAATTAGGCAGTTAATTAGGCGGTCAATTAGGCAGGCAATTGGGCAGTTAATTAGGCAGTTTATTAGTCAAGCAATTAGGCAGGCAATTAGGCAGGCAATAAGGCAGGTTATTAAGCAGGCAATTAGGCAGGCAATAAGGCAGGTTATTAAGCAGGCAATTATGCAGTTAATTAGGCAAGAAATTAGGCAGGCAATTAGTCAGGCAATTAGGCAGGCAATTAGGCAGGCAATTAGGCAGTTAATTAGGCAGTTAATTAGACAGGCCATTAGGCATTTAATTAGGCAGTTAATTAGGCATGCAATTGTGCAGTTAATTAGGTAGATAATTAGGCAGGCAATTAGACAGGCAATTAGGCAGTTAATTAGGCAGGCAATTAGGAAGTTAATTAGGCAGGCAATTAGGCAGGCAATTAAGCAGGCAATCAGGCAGGCAATTAGGCAGTTTATTAGTCAAGCAATTAGGCAGGCAATTAGGCAGGCAATTAGGCAGTTATTTAGGCAGTTAATTAGGCAGGCAATAGGGCAATTAATTAGGCAAATAATTGGACAGGCAATTAGGAATTTTATTAGGCTGTCAATTAGGCAGGCAATTGGGCAGTTAATTAGGTATTTAATTAGGCAGGCAATTGGGCAGTTTATTAGGCAGTTATTAGGAATGCAATTAAGCAGATAATTAAGCAGATAATTAGGCAGGCAATAAGGCAGATAATTAAGCAGGAAATTAGGCGGTTAATTAGGCGGTCAATTAGGCAGGCAATTAGGCAGTTAATTAGGCAGGCAATTGGGCAGTTAATTAGGCAGTTAATTAGACAGGCAATTAGGCATTTAATTAGGAGTTAATTAGGCAGGCAATTAAGCAGATAATTAGGCAGGCAATAAGGCAGATAATTAGGCAGTTAATTAGGCATTTAATTAGGCAGGCAATTGGGCAGTTTATAAGGCAGGCAATTAGGCAGTTTATTAGGCAGTTAATTAGACAGGCCATTAGGCATTAAATTAGGCAGTTAATTAGGCAGGCAATTGTGCAGTTAATTAGGTAGATAATTAGGCAGGCAATTAGACAGGCAATTAGGCAGTTAATTAGGCAGGCAATTAGGAAGTTAATTAGGCAGGCAATTAGGCAGGCAATTAAGCAGGCAATCAGGCAGGCAATTAGGCAGTTTATTAGTCAAGCAATTAGGCAGGCAATTAGGCAGGCAATTAGGCAGTTATTTAGGCAGTTAATTAGGCAGGCAATAGGGCAATTAATTAGGCAAATAATTGGACAGGCAATTAGGAATTTAATTAGGCTGTCAATTAGGCAGGCAATTGGGCAGTTAATTAGGTAGTTAATTAGGCAGGCAATTGGGCAGTTTATTAGGCAGTTATTAGGCATGCAATTAAGCAGATAATTAAGCAGATAATTAGGCAGGCAATAAGGCAGATAATTAAGCAGGAAATTAGGCGGTTAATTAGGCGGTCAATTAGGCAGGCAATTAGGCAGTTAATTAGGCAGGCAATTGGGCAGTTAATTAGGCAGTTAATTAGACAGGCAATTAGGCATTTAATTAGGAGTTAATTAGGCAGGCAATTAAGCAGATAATTAGGCAGGCAATAAGGCAGAAAATTAGGCAGTTAATTAGGCATTTAATTAGGCAGGCAATTGGGCAGTTTATAAGGCAGTCAATTAGGCAGGCAATTGGGGAGTTAATTAGGCAGGCAATTAAGCAGATAATTAGGCAGGCAATTAGGCAGGCAATTAAGCAGGCAATTAAGCAGATAGTTAGGCAGGCAATTAGGCAGGCAATTAGGCAGTTAAATAGGCAGGCAATTAGGCATATATATGAGCAGGCAATCAGGCAGTTAATTAGGCAGGCAATTAGGCAGGCACTTAGGCAGTTAATTATGCAGTTAATTAGGCAGGCAATTGGGCAGTTGATAAGGCGGTCAATTTTGGCAGGCAATTAAGCAGATAATTAGGCAGGCAATTAAGCAGATAATTAAGCAGGCAATTAGGCAGATAATTAAGCAGGCAATTAGGCAGTTAATTAGGCGGTCAATTAGGCAGGCAATTGGGCAGTTAATTAGGCAGTTAATTAGACAGGCATTTAGGAAGTTAATAAGGCAGTCAATTAGGCAGGCAATTGGGCAGTTAGTTAGGCAGTTAATTAGGCAGGCAATTGGGCAGTTAATTAGGCAGTTAATTAGGCAGGCAATTAAGCAGATAATTAGGCAGTTAATTAGGCAGGCAATAAGGCAAGCAGACAATAATGCAGGCAGGCAAATAAGCAGGCAATTAAGCAGTTAATTAGGCAGGCAGGCATTTTGGCAAGTAATTAGGCAGGCTATTAAGGCAGGCATTTAGGCATTTAATTAGGAGTTAATTAGGCAGGCAATTAAGCAGAAGATTATAATGCAGGCAATTAGGCAGACAATTAGGCAGTTAATTATTCAGGAAATTGGGCAGATAATTAGGCAGTTAATTAGGCAGGCAATTTGGCAGTTAAATAGGCAGTTAATTAGGCAGGCAGTTGGGCAGGCAATTAGGCAGTTAATTAGGCAGGCGATAAGGCAGTCAATTAGGAAGTTAATTAGGCAGGCAATTAGGCAGGCAATTAAGCAGGCAATTAGGCAGGCAATAAGGCAGTTTATTAGTCAAGCAATTAGGCAGGCAATTAGGCAGGCAATTAGGCAGGTAATTAAGCGGTCAATTAGGCAGGCAATTGGGCAGTTAATTATGCAGGCTATTGGGCAGTTAATTAGGCAGTTAATTAGGCAGACAATTGTGCAGTTAATTAGGCAGTTAATTAGACAGGCAATCAGGCATTTAATTAGGAGTTAATTAGGCTGGCAATTAAGCAGATAATTAGGCAGGCAATTAGGCAGTTAATTAGGCAGGCCATTGGGCAGTTAATTAGGCAGTTAATCAGGCAGGCAATTTGGCAGTTAATTAGGCAGTTAATTAGACAGGCAATTAGGAATTTCATTAGGCCGTTAATTAGACAGGCAATTGTAAAGTTAATTAGGTAGTTAATTAGGCAGGCAATTAGGCAGTTAATTAGGCAGGCAATTAGGCAGTTAATTAAGCGGTCAATTAGGCAGGCAATTGGGCAGTTAATTAGGCAGGCAATTGGGCAGTTAATTAGGCAGTTAATTAGGCAGGCAATTGGGCAGTTAATTAGGCAGTTAAATAGACAGGCAATCAGGCATTTAATTAGGAGTTAATTAGGCTGGCAATTAAGCAGATAATTAGGTAGGCAATTAGGCAGTTAATTAGGCAGGCCATTGGGCAGTTAATTAGGCAGTTAATCAGGCAGGCAATTTGGCAGTTAATTAGGCAGTTAATTAGACAGGCAATTAGGCATTTCATTAGGCCGTTAATTAGACAGGCAATTGTGCAGTTAATTAGGTAGTTAATTAGGCAGGCAACTAGGGAGGCAATTAGGCAGTTAATTAGGCAGGCAATTATGCAGTTAATAAGGCAGGCCAATATGCAGATAATAAGGCAGTAAATTAGGCAGTTAATTAGGCAGGCAATCAGGCAGGCAATTAGGAAGATAATTAGGCAGTTAATTAGGCAGGCAATTAGGCAGTTTATTAGTCAAGCAATTAGCAGGCAATTAGGCAGGCAATTAGGCAGATAATTAAGCAGGCAATCAGGCAGTTAATAAGCCTGGCAATTAGGCAGGCACTTAGGCGGTTAATTAGGCAGGCAATTAGGCAGATAATAAAGTAGACAATTAGGCAGGCAATTAGGCAGGGAATTAGGCAGTTAATTAGGCAGGCAATTGGGCATGCAATTGGACAGTTATTTAGGCAGTTAATAAGGCAGGCAATTGGGCAGTTAATTAGGCAGTTAATTAGGCAGGCAATTAAGCAGATAATTAGGCAGGCAATTAGGCAGTTTATTAGTCAAGCAATTAGGCAGAAAATTAGGCAGGCAATTAGGCAGGTAATTAAGCAGGCAATTATGCTGTTAATTAGGCAAGCATTTAGGCAAGGAGGCAATTATGCAGTTAATTAGGCAAGCAATTAGGCAAGCAGGCAATTTGGCAGGCAGGTAAATAAGCAGGCGATTAAGCAGTTAATTAGGCAGGCAGCCAATTTGGCAGGTAATTAGGCTGGTAATTAGGCAGGCTATTAGGCAGTTAATTAGGTGGTCAATTAGGCAGGCAATTGGGCAGTTAATTTGGCAGTTAATTTGGCAGGGAATTAAGCAAATAATTAGGCAGATAATTAGACAGATAATTAAGCAGGCAATTAGGCAGTTAATTAGGCAGGCAATTAGGCAGTTAATTAGGCAGGCAATTGGGCAGTTAATTAGGCAGGCAATTAGGCAGATGATTAAGCAGGCAATTAGGCAGGCAATTATGTAGATAATTAAGCAGGCAATTAGGCAGTAATTAGGCGGTCAATTAGGCAGCCAATTGGGCAGTTAATTAGGCAGTTAATTAGGCAGTTAATTATTAAGTTAATTAGACAGGCAATTAGGCAGTTAATAAGGCAGGCAATTAGGCAGATAATTAAGCAGACAATTAGGCAGGCAATTAGGCAGTAAATTAGGCAGGCAATTGGGCACATAATTAGGCAGTTAATTAGGCAGGCAATTAGGCAGTTAATTAGGCAGGCAATTAGGCAGATGATTAAGCAGGCAATTAGGCAGTTAATTAGGCGGTCAAAAAGCAGGCAATTAGGCAGGCAATAAGGCAGTTTATTAGTCAAGCAATTAGGCAGGCAATTAGGCAAGCAATTAGGCAGGTAATTAAGCAGGCAATTATGCAGTTAATTAGGCAAGCAGGCAATTAGGCAGGCAGGCAAATAAGCAGGCAATTAAGCAGTTAATTAGGCAGGCAGGCAATTTGGCAGGTAATTAGGCAGATTATTAGGCAGGCTGTTAGGCAGTTAATTAGGCGTTCAATTAGGCAGGCAATTGGGCAATTAATTAGGCAGGCAATTGGGCTGATAATTAGGCAGGCAATTAGGCAGTTTATTAGTCAAGCAATTAGGCAGGCAATTAGGCAGGCAATTAGGCAGGTAATTAAGCAGGCAATTATGCAGTTAATTAGGCAAGCATTTAGGCAACAGGCAATTATTTAGTTAATTAGGCAAGCAATTAGGCAAGCAGGCATTTTGGCAGGCAGGTAAATAAGCAGGCAATTAAGCAGTTAATTAGGCAGGCAGCCTATTTGGCAGGTAATTAGGCTGGTAATTAGGCAGGCTATTAGGCAGTTAATTAGGTGGTCAATTAGGCAGGCAATTGGGCAGTTAATTAGGCAGTTAATTTGGCAGGCAATTAAGCAAATAATTAGGCAGATAATTAGGTAGATAATTAGGTAGGCAATTAGGCAATTAATTAGGCGGTCAATTAAGCAGGCAATTAGGCAGTTAATTAGGCAGGCAATTAGGCAGTTGATTAGGCAGGCAATTGGGCAATTAATTAGGCAGGCAATTAGGCAGATGATTAAGCAGGCAAATAGGCAGGCAATTAGGCAGTTAATTAGGCAGGCAATTGGGCAGTTAATTAGGCAGGCAAATAGGCAGTTAATTAGGCAGGCAATTGGGCAGGCAATAAGACAGTAAATTAGACAGGCAATTAGGCAGGCACTTAGGCAGTTAATTAGGCAGGCAATTAGGCTGATAATAAGGCAGGCACTTAGGCAGTTAATTAGGCAGGCAATTAGTTAGGCAATTAGGAAGTTAATTAGGCAGTTAATTAGGCAGGCAATTAGACAGGCAATTAGGCAGTTTATTAGTCAAGCAATTGGGCAGTTAATTAGGCAGTTAATAAGGCAGGCAATTCGGCAGTTAATTATGCAGTTAATTAGGCAGGCAAATGGGCAGTTAATTAAGCAGGCAATTGGGCAGGCAATAAGAGAGTAAATTAGACAGGCAATTAGGCAGGCACTTAGGCAGTTAATTAGGCAGGCAATTAGGCTGATAATAAGGCAGGCAATTAGGCGGTTAATTAGGCGGTCAATTAGGCAGTTAATTAGGCAGGCAATTGGGCAGTTAATTAGGCAATTAATTAGACAGGCAATTAGGCATTTAATTAGGAGTTAATTAGGCAGGCAATTAAGCAGATAATTAGGCAAGCAATTAGGCAGTTAATTAGGCATTTAATTAGGCAGGCAATTGGGCAGTTAATAAGGCAGTTAATTAGGCAGGCAATTGGGGATTTAATTAGGCAGGCAATTAAGCAGAAAATTAGGCAGGCAATTAGGCAGGCAATTAAGCAGATAGTTAGGCAGGCTTTTAGGCAGGCATTTAGGCAGGCAATAAGGCAGGCAATTAGGCAGTTAAATAGGCAGGCAATTAGGCATATATATGAGCAGGCAATCAGGCAGTTAATTAGGCAGGCAATTAGGCAGGCACTTAGGCAGTTAATTATGCAGTTAATTAGGCAGGCAATTGGGCAGTTAATAAAGCGGTCAATTAGGCAGGCAATTAAGCAGATATTAGTCAGGCAATTAAGCAGATAATTAAGCAGGCAATTAGGCAGGCACTTAGGCAGTTAATTAGGCAGGCAATTAGGCAGGCAATTAGGCAGATAATTAAGCAGGCAATTAGGCAGTTAATTATGCGGTCAATTAGGCAGGCAATTGAGCAGTTAATTAGGCAGTTAATTAGGCAGGCAATTAAGCAGATGATTAGGCAGTTAATTAGGCAGGCATTTAAGCAGATGATTAGGCAGGCAATTAGGCAGATAATTAAGCAGGCAATTAAGCAGTTAATTAGGCGGTCAATTAGGCAGGCAATTGGGCAGTTGATTAGGCTTTCAATTAAGCAGATAATTGGGCAGTTAATTAGGCAGTAATTAGGCAGGCAGTTGGGCAGGCAATTAGGCAAATAATTAGGCAGTTAATTAGGCAGGCAATTGGGCAGTTAATTAGGCAAGCAATAAGGTAGGCAATTAAGCAGTTAATTAGGCAGACAATTAGGCGGTTAATTAGACAGGCAATTAGGCATTTAATTAGGCAGTTAATTAGGCAGGCAATTGTGCAGTTATTAGGCAGTTAATAAGGCAAATAATTAGGCAGGCAATTAAGCAGATAATTAGGCAGTTAATTAGGCAGGCAATTAAGCAGATAATTAAGCAGATAATTAGGCAGGCAATTAGGCAGATAATTAAGCAGGCAATTAGGCGGTTAATTAGGCGGTCAATTAGGCAGGCAATTAGGCAGTTAATTAAACAGGCAATTGGGCAGTTAATTAGGCAGTTAAATAGACAGGCAATAAGGCATTTATTTGGAGTTAATTAGGCAGGCAATTAAGCAGATAATTAGGCAGGAAATTAAAAAGGCAATTAGGCAGTTAATTAGGCAGGCACTTAGGCAGTTAATTAGGCAATTAATAATTCAGGCAATTGGGCAGTTAATTAGGCAGGCAATTTGTCAGGCAATAAGGCAGTTAATTAGACAGGCAATTAGGCAGGCACTTAGGCAGTTAATTAGGCAGGCAATTAGGCTGATAATAAGGCAGGTAATTAGGCAGGTAATTAGGCAGGCAATTAGGCAGTTAATTAGGCGGTCAATTAGGCAGGCAATTGGGCAGTTAATTAGGCAGTTAATTAGGCAGGCAATTGGGCAGTTAATAAGGCAGTTAATAAGGCAGTTAATTAGGCAGGCAATTAAGCAGATAATATGGCAGTAAATTAGGCAGGCAATTAAGCAGATACTTAGGCAGGCAATTAAAAAGGCAATTAGGCAGTTAATTAGGCAAGCAATTAGGCAGGCACTTAGGCAGTTAATTAGGCAGTTAATTAGGCAGGCAATTGGGCAGTTAATTAGGCAGGCAATTGGGCAGGCAATAAGGCAGTTAATTAGACAGGCAATCAGGCAGGCACTTAGGCAGTTATTTAGGCAGGCAATTAGGCTGATAATAAGGCAGGGAATTAGGCAGTTAATTAGGCAGGCAATTAGGCAGTTAATTAGGCGGTCAATTAGGCAGGCAATTGGGCAGTTAATTAGGCAGTTAATTAGGCAGGCAATTTGGCAGTTAATTAGGCAGTTAATTAGGCAGGCAATTAAGCAGATAATTAGGCAGTTAATTAGGCAGGCAATTAGGCAGTTAATTAGGCTGTCAATTAGGCAAGCAATTGGGCAGTTTATTAGGTGGTTAATTAGGCAGACAATTGGGCAGTTAATTAGGCAGTTAATTAGAGAGGCTGTTGGGCAGGCAATTAGGCAGTTAATTAGGCAGTTAATTAGGCAGGCAATTGGGCAGTTAATTAGGCAGTTAATAAGACAGGCAATTAGGCATTTAATTAGGAGTTAATTAGGCAGGCAATAAGGCATTTATTAGGAGTTAATTAAGCAGGCAATTAAGCAGATAATTAGGCAGGAAATTAGACAGATAATTAAGCAGGCAATTAGGCAATTAATTAGGCGCTCAATTAAGCAGGCAATTAGGCAGTTAATTAGGCAGGCAATTAGGCAGTTAATTAGGCAGGCAATTAGGCAGATGATTAAGCAGGCAATTAGGCAGGCAAATATGCAGATAATTAAGCAGGCAATTAGGAAGTAATTAGGCGGTCAATTAGGCAGCCAATTGGGCAGTTAATTAGGCAGTTAATTAGGCAGGCAATTGGGCAGTTAATTAGTAAGTTAATAAGGCAGGCAATTAGGCAGTTAATAAGGCAGGCAATTAGGCAGATAATTAAGCAGACAATTAGGCAGGCAATTAGGCAGTTAATTAGGCAGGCAATTAAGCAGTTAATTAGGCAGAAAATTAGGCAAATAATGAAGCAGACAATTAGGAAGGCAATTAGGCAATTAATTAGGCAGGCAATTAGGCAGATAATTAAGCAGGCAATTAGGCGGTTAATTAGGCGGTCAATTAGGCAGGCAATTGGGAAGTTAATTAGGCAGGCAATTGGGCACATAATTAGGCAGTTAATTAGGCAGGCAATTAGGCAGTTAATTAGGCAGGCAATTAGGCAGATGATTAAGCAGGCAATTAGGCAGTTAATTAGGCGGTCAAAAAGCAGGCAATTAGGCAGGCAATAAGGCAGTTTATTAGTCAAGCAATTAGGCAGGCAATTAGGCAAGCAATTAGGCAGGTAATTAAGCAGGCAATTATGCAGTTAATTAGGCAAGCAGGCAATTAGGCAGGCAGGCAAATAAGCAGGCAATTAAGCAGTTAATTAGGCAGGCAGGCAATTTGGCAGGTAATTAGGCAGATTATTAGGCAGGCTGTTAGGCAGTTAATTAGGCGTTCAATTAGGCAGGCAATTGGGCAGTTAATTAGGCAGGCAATTGGGCAGATAATTAGGCAGGCAATTAGGCAGTTTATTAGTCAAGCAATTAGGCAGGCAATTAGGCAGGCAATTAGGCAGGTAATTAAGCAGGCAATTATGCAGTTAATTAGGCAAGCATTTAGGCAAGCAGGCAATTATGCAGTTAATTAGGCAAGCAATTAGGCAAGCAGGCAATTTGGCAGGCAGGTAAATAAGCAGGCAATTAAGCAGTTAATTAGGCAGGCAGCCAATTTGGCAGGTAATTAGGCTGGTAATTAGGCAGGCTATTAGGCAGTTAATTAGGTGGTCAATTAGGCAGGCAATTGGGCAGTTAATTAGGCAGTTAATTTGGCAGGCAATTAAGCAAATAATTAGGCAGATAATTAGGTAGATAATTAGGCAAGCAATTAGGCAATTTATAAGGCGGTCAATTAAGCAGGCAATTAGGCAGTTAATTAGGCAGGCAATTAGGCAGTTAATTAGGCAGGCAATTGGGCAGTTAATTAGGCAGGCAATTAGGCAGATGATTAAGCAGGCAAATAGGCAGGCAATTAGGCAGTTAAATAGGCAGTTAATTAGGCAGGCAATTGGGCAGTTAATTAGGCAGGCAAATGGGCAGTTAATTAGGCAGGCAATTGGGCAGGCAATAAGACAGTAAATTAGACAGGCAATTAGGCAGGCACTTAGGCAGTTAATTAGGCAGGCAATTAGGCTGATAATAAGGCAGGCAATTAGGCAGTTAATTAGGCAGGCAATTAGTTAGGCAATTAGGAAGTTAATTAGGCAGTTAATTAGGCAGGCAATTAGACAGGCAATTAGGCAGTTTATTAGTCAAGCAATTGGGCAGTTAATTAGGCAGTTAATAAGGCAGGCAATTCGGCAGTTAATTAAGCAGTTAATTAGGCAGGCAAATGGGCAGTTAATTAGGCAGGCAATTGGGCAGGCAATAAGACAGTAAATTAGACAGGCAATTAGGCAGGCACTTAGGCAGTTAATTAGGCAGGCAATTAGGCTGATAATAAGGCAGGCAATTAGACGGTTAATTAGGCGGTCAATTAGGCAGTTAATTAGGCAGGCAATTGGGCAGTTAATTAGGCAATTAATTAGACAGGCAATTAGGCATTTAATTAGGAGTTAATTAGGCAGGCAATTAAGCAGATAATTAGGCAAGCAATTAGGCAGTTAATTAGGCATTTAATTAGGCAGGCAATTGGGCAGTTAATAAGGCAGTTAATTAGGCAGGCAAATGGGGATTTAATTAGGCAGGCAATTAAGCAGAAAATTAGGCAGGCAATTAGGCAGGCAATTAAGCAGATAGTTAGGCAGGCTTTTAGGCAGGCAATTAGGCAGGCAATAAGGCAGGCAATTAGGCAGTTAAATAGGCAGGCAATTAGGCATATATATGAGCAGGCAATCAGGCAGTTAATTAGGCAGGCAATTAGGCAGGCACTTGGGCAGTTAATTATGCAGTTAATTAGGCAGGCAATTGGGCAGTTAATAAGGCGGTCAATTAGGCAGGCAATTAAGCAGATAATTAGTCAGGCAATTAAGCAGATAATTAAGCAGGCAATTAGGCAGGCACTTAGGCAGTTAATTAGGCAGGCAATTAGCAGGCAATTAGGCAGATAATTAAGCAGGCAATTAGGCAGTTAATTAGGCGGTCAATTAGGCAGGCAATTGAGCAGTTAATTAGGCAGTTAATTAGGCAGGCAATTAAGCAGATGATTAGGCAGTTAATTAGGCAGGCATTTAAGCAGATAATTAGGCAGGCAATTAGGCAGATAATTAAGCAGGAAATTAAGCAGTTAATTAGGCAGGCAATTAGGCAGATAATTAAGCAGGCAATTAGGCAGTTAATTAGGCGGTCAATTAGGCAGGCAATTGGGCAGTTGATTAGGCTTTCAATTAAGCAGACAATTGGGCAGTTAATTAGGCAGTTATTAAGCAGGCAGTAATTAGGCAGGCAGTTGGGCAGGCAATTAGGCAAATAATTAGGCAGTTAATTAGGCAGGCAATTGGGCAGTTAATTAGGCAAGCAATAAGGTAGGCAATTAAGCAGTTAATTAGGCAGGCAATTAGGCGGTTAATTAGACAGGCAATTAGGCATTTAATTAGGCAGTTAATTAGGCAGGCAATTGTGCAGTTATTAGGCTGTTAATAAGGCAAATAATTAGGCAGGCAATTAAGCAGATAATTAGGCAGTTAATTAGGCAGGCAATTAAGCAGATAATTAAGCAGATAATTAGGCAGGCAATTAGGCAGATAATTAAGCAGGCAATAAGGCGGTTAATTAGGCGGTCAATTAGGCAGGCAATTAGGCAGTTAATTAAACAGGCAATTGGGCAGTTAATTAGGCAGTTAATTAGACAGGCAATAAGGCATTTATTTGGAGTTAATTAGGCAGGCAATTAAGCAGATATTTAGGCAGGAAATTAAAAAGGCAATTAGGCAGTTAATTAGGCAGGCACTTAGGCAGTTAATTAGGCAATTAATAATGCAGGCAATTGGGCAGGTAATTAGGCAGGCAATTTGTCAGGCAATAAGGCAGTTAATTAGACAGGCAATTAGGCAGTTAATTAGGCGGTCAATTAGGCAGGCAATTGGGCAGTTAATTAGGCAGTTAATTAGGCAGGCAATTGGGCAGTTAATAAGGCAGTTAATAAGGCAGTATATTAGGCAGGCAATTAAGCAGATAATTTGGCAGTAAATTAGGCAGGCAATTAAGCAGATAATTAGGCAGGCAATTAAAAAGGCAATTAGGCAGTTAATTAGGCAAGCAATTAGGCAGGCACTTAGGCAGTTAATTAGGCAGTTAATTAGGCAGGCAATTTGAAAGTTAATTAGGCAGTTAATTAGACAGGCAATTAGGCATTTATTAGGAGTTAATTAGGCAGGCAATTGTGCAGTTAATTAGGTAGTTAATTAGGCAGGCAACTAGGGAGGCAATTAGGTTGTTAATTAGGCAGGCAATTAGGCAGATAATTAAGAAGACAATTAGGCAGTTAATTAGACAGGCAATTAGGCAGGCACTTAGGCAGTTAATTAGGCAGTTAATTGGGCAGGCAATTGGGCAGGCAATAAGGCAGTTAATTAGACAGGCAATTAGGCAGGCACTTAGGCAGTTATTTAGGCAGGCAATTAGGCTGATAATAAGGCAGGCAATTAGGCAGTTAATTAGGCAGGCAATTAGGCAGTTAATTAGGCGGTCAATTAGGCAGGCAATTGGGCAGTTAATTAGGCAGGCAATTGGGCAGTTAATTAGGCAGTTAATTAGGCAGGCAATTAAGCAGATAATTAGGCAGTTAATTAGGCAGGCAATTAGGCAGTTAATTAGGCTGTCAATTAGGCAAGCAATTGGGCAGTTGATTAGGCGGTCAATTAGGCAGACAATTGGGCAGTTAATTAGGCAGTTAATTAGAGAGGCTGTTGGGCAGGCAATTAGGCAGTTAATTAGGCATTTAATTAGGCGGGCAATTGGGCAGTTTATAAGGCAGTTAATTAGGCAGGCAATTTGAAAGTTAATTAGGCAGTTAATTAGACAGGCAATTAGGCATTTATTAGGAGTTAATTAGGCAGGCAATTGTGCAGTTAATTAGGTAGTTAATTAGGCAGGCAACTAGGGAGGCAATTAGGTTGTTAATTAGGCAGGCAATTAGGCAGATAATTAAGCAGACAATTAGGCAGTTAATTAGACAGGCAATTAGGCAGGCACTTAGGCAGTTAATTAGGCAGTTAATTGGGCAGGCAATTGGGCAGGCAATAAGGCAGTTAATTAGACAGGCAATTAGGCAGGCACTTAGGCAGTTAATTAGGCAGGCAATTATGCTGATAATAAGGCAGGCAATTAGGCAGTTGATTAGGCAGGCAATTAGGCAGTTAATTAGGCGGTCAATTAGGCAGGCAATTGGGCAGTTAATTAGGCAGTAAATTAGGCAGGCAATTGGGCAGTTAATTAGGCAGTTAATTAGGCAGGCAATTAAGCAGAAAATTAGGCAGGCAATAAGGCAGATAATTAAGCAGAAAATTAGGCAGGCAATAAGGCAGATAATTAAGCAGGCAATTAGGCAAGCAGGCAATTAGGCAGGCAGGCAAATAAGCACGCAATTAAGCAGTTAAATAGGCAGGCATGCAATTTGGCAGGTAATTAGGCAGGCAATTAGGCAGGCTAATAGGCAGTTAATTAGGCGGTCAATTAGGCAGGCAATTGGGCAGTTAATTAGGCAGTTAATTAGGCAGGAAATTGGGCTGTTAATTAGGCAATTAATTAGGCAGGCAATTAAGCAGATAATTAGGCAGTTAATTAGCCAGGCAATTAAGCAGAAAATTAGGCAGGCAATAAGGCAGATAATTAAGCAGGCAATTAGGCAGTTAATTAGGCAGTTAATTAGACAGGCCATTAGGCATTTAATTAGGCAGTTAATTAGGCAGGCAATTGTGCAGTTAATTAGGTAGATAATTAGGCAGGCAATTAGGCAGTTAATTAGGCAGGCAATTAGGAAGTTAATTAGGCAGGCAATTAGGCAGGCAATTAAGCAGGCAATCAGGCAGGCAATTAGGCAGTTTATTAGTCAAGCAATTAGACAGGCAATTAGGCAGGCAATAAGGCAGGTTATTAAGCAGGCAATTAGGCAGGCAATAAGGCAGGTTATTAATCAGGCAATTATGCAGTTAATTAGGCAAGCAATTAGGCAGGCAATTAGGCAGGCAATTAGGCAGGCAATTAGGCAGTTAATTAGACAGGCCATTAGGCATTTAATTAGGCAGTTAATTAGGCAGGCAATTGTGCAGTTAATTAGGTAGATAATTAGGCAGGCAATTATGCAGGCAATTAGACAGTTAATTAGGCAGGCAATTAGGAAGTTAATTAGGCAGGCAATTAAGCAGGCAATCAGGCAGGCAATTAGGCAGTTTATTAGTCAAGCAATTAGGCAGGCAATTAGGAAGGAAATTAGGCTGTTATTTAGGCAGTTAATTAGGCAGGCAATAGGGCAATTAATTAGGCAGTTAATTGGACAGGTAATTTGGCAGTTAATTAGGCAGTTAATTAGACAGGCAATTAGGCATTTCATTAGGCCGTTAATTAGGCAGGCAATTGTGCAGTTAATTAGGTAGTTTATTAGGCAGGCAACTAGGGAGGCAATTAGGCAGTTAATAAGGCAGGCAATTAGGCTGATAATTAAGCAGGCAATCAGGCAGTTAATAAGCCTGGCAATTAGGCAGGCACTTAGGCGGTTAATTAGGCAGGCAAATAGGCAGATAATAAAGCAGACAATTAGGCAGGCAATTAGGCAGGCAATTAGGCAGGGAATTAGGCAGTTAATTAGGCAGGCAATTGGGCATGCAATTGGACAGTTATTTAGGCAGTTAATAAGGCAGGCAATTGGGCAGTTAATTAGGCAGTTAATTAGGCAGGCAATTAAGCAGATAATTAGGCAGGCAATTAGGCAGTTTATTAGTCAAACAATTAGGCAGGCAATTAGGCAGGCAATTAGGCAGGTAATTAAGCAGGCAATTATGCAGTTAATTAGGCAAGCATTTAGGCAAGCAGGCAATTATGCAGTTAATTAGGCAAGCAATTAGGCAAGCAGGCAATATGGCAGGCAGGTAAATAAGCAGGCAATTAAGCAGTTAATTAGGCAGGCAGCCAATTTGGCAGGTAATTTGGCTGGTAATTAGGCAGGCTATTAGGCAGTTAATTAGGTGGTCAATTAGGCAGGCAATTGGGCAGTTAATTAGGCAGTTAATTTGGCAGGCAATTAAGCAAATAATTAGGCAGATAATTAGGCAGATAATTAAGCAGGCAATTAGGCAATTAATTAGGCGGTCAATTAAGCAGGCAATTAGGCAGTTAATTTGGCAGGCAATTGGGCAGTTAATTAGGCAGGCAATTAGGCAGATGATTAAGCAGGCAATTAGGCAGGCAATTAGGCAGATAATTAAGCAGGCAATTATGCAGTTAATTAGGCAGGCAATTAAGCAGTTAATTAGGCAGACAATTAGGCAGATAATGAAGCAGGCAATTAGGAAGGCAATTAGGCAGTTAATTAGGCAGGCAATTAGGCAGATAATTAAGCAGGCAATTAGGCAGTTAATTAGGCGGTCAATTAGGCAGGCAATTCGGAAGTTAATTAGGCAGGCAATTGGGCACATAATTAGGCAGTTAATTAGGCAGGCAATTAGGCAGTTAATTAGGCAGGCAATTAGGCAGATGATTAAGCAGGCAATTAGGCAGTTAATTAGGCGGTCAAAAAGCAGGCAATTAGGCAGGCAATAAGGCAGTTTATTAATCAAGCAATTAGGCAGGCAATTAGGCAGGCAATTAGGCAGGTAATTAAGCAGGCAATTATGCAGTTAATTAGGCAAGCAGGCAATAAGGCAGGCAGGCAAAAAAGCAGGCAATTAAGCAGTTAATTAGGCAGGCAGGCAATTTGGCAGGTAATTAGGCAGGCTATTAGGCAGGCTGTTAGGCAGTTAATTAGGCGTTCAATTAGGCAGGCAATTGGGCAGTTAATTAGGCAGTTAATTAGGCAGGCAATTGGGCAGTTAATTAGGCAGGCAATTGGACAGTTAATTAGGCAGTTAATTAGGCAGGCAATTAAGCAGATAATTAGACAGTTAATTAGCCAGGCAATTAAGCAGAAAATCAGGCAGGCAATTAGCAGATAATTAAGCATGCAATTAGGCAGTTAATTAGGCGGTCAATTAGGCAGGCAATTAGACAGTTAATTAGGCAGGCAATTAGGCAGTTAATTAGGCAGTTAATTAGGCAGGCAATTGGGCAGTTAATTAGGCAGGCAAATGGGCAGTTAATTAGGCAGGCAATTGGGCAGGCAATAAGACAGTAAATTAGACAGGCAATTAGGCAGGCACTTAGGCAGTTAATTAGGCAGGCAATTAGGCTGATAATAAGGCAGGCAATTAGGCAGTTAATTAGGCAGGCAATTAGTTAGGCAATTAGGAAGTTAATTAGGCAGTTAATTAGGCAGGCAATTAAGTAGATAATTAAGCAGGCAATTAGGTGGATAATTAGGCAGGCAATTAGGCAGTCAATTAGGCAGTTAATTAGGCAGGCAATTGGGCAGTTAAATAGGCAATTAATTAGACAGGTAATTAGGCATTTAATTAGGAGTTAATTAGGCAGGCAATTAAGCAGATAATTAGGCAGGCAATTAGGCAGATAATTAGGCAGTTAATTAGGCATTTAATTAGGCAGGCAATTGGGCAGTTAATAAGGCAGTTAATTAAGCAGGCAATTGGGGATTTAATTAGGCAGGCAATTAAGGAGATAATTAGGCAGGCAATTAGGCAGGCAATTAAGCAGATAGTTAGGCAGGCAATTAGGCAGGCAATAAGGCAGGTAATTAGGCAGTTAAATAGGCAGGCAATTAGGCATATATATGAGCAGGCAATCAGGCAGTTAATTAGGCAGGCAATTAGGAGGGCACTTAGGCAGTTAATTATGCAGTTAATTAGGCAGGCAATTGGGCAGTTAATAAAGCTGTCAATTAGGCAGGCAATTAAGAAGATAATTAGGCAGGCAATTCAGCAGATAATTAAGCAGGCAATTAGGCAGGCACTTAGGCAGTTAATTAGGCAGGCAATTAGGCAGGCAATTAGGCAGATAATTAAGCAGGCAATTAGGCAGTTAATTAGGCGGTAAATTAGGCAGGCAATTGAGCAGTTAATTAGGCAGTTAATTAGGCAGGCAATTAAGCAGATGATTAGGCAGTTAATTAGGCAGTTAATTAGGCGGTCAATTAGGCAGGCAATTGGGCAGTTGATTAAGCTTTTAATTAAACAGACAATTGGGCAGTTAATTAGGCAGTAATTAGGCAGGCAGTTGGGCAGGCAATTAGGTAGTTAATTAGGCAGTTAATTAGGCAGGCAATTGGGCAGTTAATTAGGCAAGCAATAAGGTAGGCAATTAAGCAGTTAATTAGGCAGGCAATTAGGCGGTTAATTAGACAGGCAATTAGGCATTTAATTAGGCAGGCAATTGTGCAGATAATTAAGCAGGCAATTAGGCAGTTAATTAGGCGGTCAATTAGGCAGGCAATTGGGCAGTTGATTAAGCTTTTAATTAAGCAGACAATTGGGCAGTTAATTAGGCAGTAATTAGGCAGGCAGTTGGGCAGGCAATTAGGTAGTTAATTAGGCAGTTAATTAGGCAGGTAATTGGGCAGTTAATTAGGCAAGCAATAAGGTAGGCAATTAAGCAGTTAATTAGGCAGGCAATTAGGCGGTTAATTAGACAGGCAATTAGGCATTTAATTAGGCAGGCAATTGTGCAGTTATTAGGCAGTTAATAAGGCAAATAATTAGGCAGGCAATTAAGCAGACAATTAGGCAGTTAATCAGGCAGGCAATTAAGCAGATAAATAAGCAGATAATTAGGCAGGCAATAAGGCAGATAATTAAGCAGGCAATTAGGCGGTTAATTAGGCGGTCAATTAGGCAGGCAATTAGGCAGTTAATTAAACAGGCAATTGGGCAGTTAATTAGGCAGTTAATTAGACAGGCAATAAGGCATTTAATTAGGAGTTAATTAGGCAGGCAATTAAGCAGATAATTTGGCAGGAAATTAAAAAGGCAATTAGGCAGTTAATTAGGCACGCAATTAGGCAGGCACTTAGGCAGTTAATTAGGCAATTAATAATGCAGGCAATTCGGCAGTTAATTAGGCAGGCAATTAGGCTGATAATAAGGCAGGCAATTAGGCAGTTAATTAGGCAGGCAATTGGGCAGTTAATTAGGCAGGCAATTAGGCAGATGATTAAGCAGGCAAATAGGCAGGCAATTAGGCAGTTAATTAGGCAGTTAATTAGGCAGGCAATTGGGCAGTTAATTAGGCTGGCAAATGGGCAGTTAATTAGGCAGGCAATTGGGCAGGCAATAAGACAGTAAATTAGACAGGCAATTAGGCAGGCACTTAGGCAGTTAATTAGGCAGGCAATTAGGCTGATAATAAGGCAGGCAATTAGGCAGTTAATTAGGCAGGCAATTAGTTAGGCAATTAGGAAGTTAATTAGGCAGTTAATTAGACAGGCAATTAGGCAGTTTATTAGTCAAGCAATTGGGCAGTTAATTAGGCAGTTAATAAGGCAGGCAATTCGGCAGTTAATTATGCAGTTAATTAGGCAGGCAAATGGGCAGTTAATTAGGCAGGCAATTGGGCAGGCAATAAGACAGTAAATTAGACAGGCAATTAGGCAAGCACTTAGGCAGTTAATTAGGCAAGCAATTAGGCTGATAATAAGGCAGGCAATCAGGCGGTTAATTAGGCGGTCAATTAGGCAGTTAATTAGGCAGGCAATTGGGCAGTTAATTAGGCAATTAATTAGACAGGCAATTAGGCATTTAATTAGGAGTTAATTAGGCAGGCAATTAAGCAGATAATTAGGCAAGCAATTAGGCAGTTAATTAGGCATTTAATTAGGCAGGCAATTGGGCAGTTAATAAGGCAGTTAATTAGGCAGGCAAATGGGGATTTAATTAGGCAGGCAATTAAGCAGAAAATTAGGCAGGCAATTAGGCAGGCAATTAAGCAGATAGTTAGGCAGGCTTTTAGGCAGGCAATTAGGCAGGCAATAAGGCAGGCAATTAGGCAGTTAAATAGGCAGGCAATTAGGCATATATATGAGCAGGCAACCAGGCAGTTAATTAGGCAGGCAATTAGGCAGGCACTTAGGCAGTTAATTATGCAGTTAATTAGGCAGGCAATTGGGCAGTTAATAAAGCGGTCAATTAGGCAGGCAATTAAGCAGATAATTAGTCAGGCAATTAAGCAAATAATTAAGCAGGCAATTAGGCAGGCACTTAGGCAGTTAATTAGGCAGGCAATTAGGCAGGCAATTAGGCAGATAATTAAGCAGGCTATTAGGCAGTTAATTAGGCGGTCAATTAGGCAGGCAATTGAGCAGTTAATTAGGCAGTTAATTAGGCAGGCAATTAAGCAGATGATTAGGCAGTTAATTAGGCAGGCATTTAAGCAGATAATTAGGCAGGCAATTAGGCAGATAATTAAGCAGGCAATTAAGCAGTTAATTAGGCGGTCAATTAGGCAGGCAATTGGGCATTTGATTAGGCTTTCAATTAAGCAGACAATTGGGCAGTTAATTAGGCAGTAATTAGGCAGGCAGTTGGGCAGGCAATTAGGCAAATAATTAGGCAGTTAATTATGCAGGCAATTGGGCAGTTAATTAGGCAAGCAATAAGGTAGGCAATTAAGCAGTTAATTAGGCAGGCAATTAGGCGGTTAATTAGTTAGGCAATTAGGCATTTAATTAGGCAGTTAATTAGGCAGGCAATTGTGCAGTTATTAGGCAGTTAATAAGGCAAATAATTAGGCAGGCAATTAAGCAGATAATTAGGCAGTTAATTAGGCAGGCAATTAAGCAGATAATTAAGCAGATAATTAGGCAGGCAATTAGGCAGATAATTAAGCAGGCAATTAGGCGGTAAATTAGGCGGTCAATTAGGCAGGCAATTAGGCAGTTAATTAAACAGGTAATTGGGCAGTTAATTAGGCAGTTAATTAGACAGGCAATAAGGCATTTATTTGGAGTTAATTAGGTAGGCAATTAAGCAGATAATTAGGCAGGAAATTAAAAAGGCAATTAGGCAGTTAATTAGGCAGGCACTTAGGCAGTTAATTAGGCAATTAATAATGCAGGCAATTGGGCAGTTAATTAGGCAGGCAATTTGTCAGGCAATAAGGCAGTTAATTAGACAGGCAATTAGGCAGGCACTTAGGCAGTTAATTAGGCAGGCAATTAGGCTGATAATAAGGCAGGCAATTAGGCAGTTAATTAGGCAGGCAATTAGGCAGTTAATTAGGCGGTCAATTAGGCAGGCAATTGGGCAGTTAATTAGGCAGTTAATTAGGCAGGCAATTGGGCAGTTAATAAGGCAGTTAATAAGGCAGTTAATTAGGCAGGCAATTAAGCAGATAATTTGGCAGTAAATTAGGCAGGCAATTAAGCAGATAATTAGGCAGGCAATTAAAAATGCAATTAGGCAGTTAATTAGGCAAGCAATTAGGCAGGCACTTAGGCAGTTAATTAGGCAGTTAATTAGGCAGGCAATTGGGCAGTTAATTAGGCAGGCAATTGGGCAGGCAATAAGGCAGTTAATTAGACAGGCAATTAGGCAGGCACTTAGGCAGTTATTTAGGCAGGCAATTAGGCTGATAATAAGGCAGGCAATTAGGCAGTTAATTAGGCAGGCAATTAGGCAGTTAATTAGGTGGTCAATTAGGCAGGCAATTGGGCAGTTAATTAGGCAGTTAATTAGGCAGGCAATTGGGCAGTTAATTAGGCAGTTAATTAGGCAGGCAATTAAGCAGATAATTAGGCAGTTAATTAGGCAGGCAATTAGGCAGTTAATTAGGCTGTCAATTAGGCAAGCAATTGGGCCGTTGATTAGGCGGTCAATTAGGCAGACAATTGGGCAGTTAATTAGGCAGTTAATTAGAGAGGCTGTTGGGCAGGCAATTAGGCAGTTAATTAGGCAGTTAATTAGGCAGGCAATTGGGCAGTTAATTAGGCAGTTAATTAGACAGGCAATTAGGCATTTAATTAGGAGTTAATTAGGCAGGCAATAAGGCATTTATTAGGAGTTAATTAGGCAGGCAATTAAGCAGATAATTAGGCAGGAAATTAAAAAGGCAATTAGGCATTTAATTAGGCAGGCAATTTGAAAGTTAATTAGGCAGTTAATTAGACAAGCAATTAGGCATTTCATTAGGCCGTTAATTAGGCAGGCAATTGTGCAGTTAATTAGGTAGTTAATTAGGCAGGCAACTAGGGAGGCAATTAGGTTGTTAATTAGGCAGGCAATTAGGCAGATAATTAAGCAGGTTATTAGGCAGTTAATTAGACAGGCAATTATGCAGGCACTTAGGCAGTTAATTAAGCAGTTAATTGGGCAGGCAATTGAGCAGGCAATAAGGCAGTTAATTAGACAGGCAATTAGGAAGCACTTAGGCAGTTAATTAGGCAGGCAATTATGCTGATAATAAGGCAGGCAATTAGGCAGTTGATTAGGCAGGCAATTAGGCAGTTAATTAGGCGGTCAATTAGGCAGGCAATTGGGCAGTTACTTAGGCAGTAAATTAGGCAGGCAATTGGGCAGTTAATTAGGCAGTTAAATAGGCAGGCAATTAAGCAGAAAATTAGGCAGGCAATAAGGCAGATAATTAAGCAGGCAATTAGGCAAGCAGGCAATTAGGCAGGCAGGCAAATAAGCACGCAATTAAGCAGTTAATTAGGCAGGCATGCAATTTGGCAGGTAATTAGGCAGGCAATTAGGCAGGCTAATAGGCAGATAATTAGGCGGTCAATTAGGCAGGCAATTGGGCAGTTAATTAGGCAGTTAATAAGGCAGGAAATTGGGCAGTTAATTAGGCAATTAATTAGGCAGGCAATTAAGCAGATAATTAGGTAGATAATTAGGCAGGCAATTAGGCAGTTAATAGGCAGGCAATTAGGAAGTTAATTAGGCAGGCAATTAGGCAGGCAATTAAGCAGGCAATCAGGCAGGCAATTAGGCAGTTTATTAGTCAAGCAATTAGGCAGGCAATAAGGCAGGTTATTAAGCAGGCAATTAGGCAGGCAAAAAGGCAGGTTATTAATCAGGCAATTATGCAGTTAATTAGGCAAGCAATTAGGCAGGCAATTAGGCAGGCAATTAGGCAGGAATTTGGCTGTTATTTAGGCAGTTAATTAGGCAGGCAATAGGGCAATTAATTAGGCAGTTAATTGGACAGGTAATTTGGCAGTTAATTAGGCAGTTAATTAGACAGGCAATTAGGCATTTCATTAGGCCGTTAATTAGGCAGGCACTTGTGCAGTTAATTAGGTAGTTTATTAGGCAGGCAACTAGGGAGGCAATTAGGCAGTTAATAAGGCAGGCAATTAGGCTGATAATTAAGCAGGCAATCAGGCAGTTAATAAGCCTGGCAATTAGGCAGGCACTTAGGCGGTTAATTAGGCAGGCAAATAGGCAGATAATAAAGCAGACAATTAGGCAGGCAATTAGGCAGGCAATTAGGCAGGGAATTAGGCAGTTAATTAGGCAGGCAATTGGGCATGCAATTGGACAGTTATTTAGGCAGTTAATAAGGCAGGCAATTGGGCAGTTAATTAGGCAGTTAATTAGGCAGGCAATTAAGCAGATAATTAGGCAGGCAATTAGGCAGTTTATTAGTCAAGCAATTAGGCAGGCAATTAGGCAGGCAATTAGGCAGGTAATTAAGCAGGCAATTATGCAGTTAATTAGGCAAGCATTTAGGCAAGCAGGCAATTATGCAGTTAATTAGGCAAGCAATTAGGCAAGCAGGCAATATGGCAGGCAGGTAAATAAGCAGGCAATTAAGCAGTTAATTAGGCAGGCAGCCAATTTGGCAGGTAATTAGGCTGGTAATTAGGCAGGCTATTAGGCAGTTAATTAGGTGGTCAATTAGGCAGGCAATTGGGCAGTTAATTAGGCAGTTAATTTGGCAGGCAATTAAGCAAATAATTAGGCAGATAATTAGGCAGATAATTAAGCAGGCAATTAGGCAATTAATTAGGCGGTCAATTAAGCAGGCAATTAGGCAGTTAATTTGGCAGGCAATTAGTTAGGCAATTAGGAAGTTAATTAGGCAGTTAATTAGGCAGTTAATTAGGCAGGCAATTAAGTAGATTATTAAGCAGTCAATTAGGCGGTTAATTAGGCAGGCAATTAGGCAGTTAATTAGGCAGGCAATTGGGCAGTTAATTAGGCAATTAATTAGACAGGTAATTAGGCATTTAATTAGGAGTTAATTAGGCAGGCAATTAAGCAGATAATTAGGCAGGCAATTAGGCAGATAATTAGGCAGTTAATTAGGCATTTAATTAGGCAGGCAATTGGGCAGTTAATAAGGCAGTTAATTAGGCAGGCAATTGGGGATTTAATTATAGACAGTCAATTAAGCAGATAATTAGGCAGGCAATTAGGCAGGCAATTAAGCAGATAGTTAGGCAGGCAATTAGGCAGGCAATAAGGCAGGTAATTAGGCAGTTAAATAGGCAGGCAATTAGGCATATATATGAGCAGGCAATCAGGCAGTTAATTAGGCAGTCAATTAGGAGGGCACTTAGGCAGTTAATTATGCAGTTAATTAGGCAGGCAATTGGGCAGTTAATAAAGCGGTCAATTAGGCAGGCAATTAAGAAGATAATTAGGCAGGCAATTAAGCAGATAATTAAGCAGGCAATTAGGCAGGCAATTAGGCAGTTAATTAGGCGGTCAATTAGGCAGGCAATTGAGCAGTTAATTAGGCAGTTAATTAGGCAGGCAATTAAGCAGATGATTAGGCAGTAAATTAGGCATGCATTTAAGCAGATAATTAGGCAGGCAATTAGGCAGATAATTAAGCAGGCAATTAGGCAGTTAATTAGGCGGTCAATTAGGCAGGCAATTGGGCAGTTGATTAAGCTTTTAATTAAGCAGACAATTGGGCAGTTAATAAGTCAGTAATTAGGCAGGCAGTTGGGCAGGCAATTAGGCAGTTAATTAGGCAGTTAATTAGGCAGGCAATAGGGCAGTTAATTAGGCAAGCAATAAGGTAGGCAATTAAGCAGTTAATTAGGCAGGCAATTAGGCGGTTAATTAGACAGGCAATTAGGCATTTATTTAGGCAGTTAATTAGGCAGGCAATTGTGCAATTATTAGGCAGTTAATAAGGCAAATAATTAGGCAGGCAATTAAGCAGACAATTAGGCAGTTAATTAGGCAGGCAATTAAGCAGATAAATAAGCAGATAATTAGGCAGGCAATAAGGCAGATAATTAAGCAGGCAATTAGGCGGTTAATTAGGCGGTCAATTAGGCAGGCAATTAGGCAGTTAATTAAACAGGCAATTGGGCAGTTAATTAGGCAGTAATTAGACAGGCAATAAGGCATTTAATTAGGAGTTAATTAGGCAGGCAATTAAGCAGATAATTAGGCAGGAAATTAAAAAGGCAATTAGGCAGTTAATTAGGCACGCAATTAGGCAGGCACTTATGCAGTTAATTAGGCAATTAATAATGCAGGCAATTGGGCAGTTAATTAGGCAGGCAATTTGTCAGGCAATAAGGCAGTTAATTAGACAGGCAATTAGGCAGGCACTTAGGCAGTTAATTAGGCAGGCAATTAGGCTGATAATAAGGCAGGCAATTAGGCAGTTAATTAGGCAGGCAATTAGGCAGTTAATTAGGCGGTCAATTAGGCAGGCAATTGGGCAGTTAATTAGGCAGTTAATTAGGCAGGAAATTGGGCAGTTAATAAGGCAGTTAATAAGGCAGTTAATTAGGCAGGCTATTAAGCAGATAATTTGGTAGTAAATTAAGCAGGCAATTAAGCAGATAATTAGGCAGGCAATTATGCAGATAATTAAGCAGGCAATTAGGCAGTTAATTAGGCTGTCAATTAGGCAGGCAATTGGGCAGTTGATTAGGCGGTCAATTAGGCAGACAATTGGGGCAGTTAATTAGGCAGTTAATTAGGCAGGCAATTGGGCAGGCAATTAGGCAGTTAATTAGGCAGTTAATTAGGCAGGCGATTGGGCAGTTAATTAGGCAGTTAATTAGACAGGCAATTAGGCATTTAATAAGGAGTTATTTAGGCAGGCAATTAAGCAGATAATTAGGCAGGCAATTAGGCAGGCAATTAGGCAATAAGGTAGTTAATTAGGCAGGCCATTGGGCAGTTAATTAGGCAGTTAATAAGGCAGGCAATTGTGCAGTTAATTAGGTAGTTAATTAGGCAAGCAATTAGGCAGGCAATTAGGCAGTTAATTAGGCAGGCAATTAGGCAGGCAGTTAATTTGGCAGGCAATTAGGCGGTTAATTAAACAGGCAATTGGGCAGTTAATTAGGCAGTTAATTAGACAGGCAATTAGGCATTTAATTAGAAGTTAATTAGGCAGGCAATTAAGCAGATAATTAGGCAGGAAATTAAGCAGATAATTAGGCAGGCAATTAAAAGGCAATTAGGCAGTTAATTAGGCAGGCAATTAGGCAGGCAATTAGGCAGTTAATTAGGCAGTTAATTATGCAGGCAATTAGGCTATTTATTAGGCAGGCAATTGGGCAGGCAATTAAGCAGGCACTTAGGCAGTTAATTAGGCAGGCAATTAGGCTGATAATAAGGCAGGCTATTAGGCATACAATTAGGCAGGCAATTAGGCGGTCAATTAGGCAGGCAGTTAATTAGGTAGTTAATTAGGCAGGCAATTAGGCGGTTAATTAAACAGGCAATTAGGCATTTAATTAGGCAGTTAATTAGGCAGGCAATTGTGCAGTTAATTAGGCAGTTAATTAGGCAAATAATTAGGCAGGTTATTAAGCAGATAATTAGGCAGTTAATTAGGCAGGCAATTAAGCAGATAATTAAGCATATAATTAGGCAGGCAATTAGGCAGATAATTAAGCAGGCAATTAGGCAGTTAATTAGGCAGTTAATTAGACAGGCCATTAGGCATTTAATTAGGCAGTTAATTAGGCAGGCAATTGTGCAGTTAATTAGGTAGATAATTAGGCAGGCAATTAGGCAATTAATTAGGCAGGCAATTAGGAAGTTAAATTAGGCAGGCAATTAGGCAGGCAATTAAGCAGGCAATCAGGCAGGCAATTAGGCAGTTTATTAGTCAAGCAATTAGACAGGCAATTAGGCAGGCAATAAGGCAAGTTATTAAGCAGGCAATTAGGCAGGCAATAAGGCAGGTTATTAATCAGGCAATTATGCAGTTAATTAGGCAAGCAATTAGGCAGGCAATTGGGCAGGCAATTAGGCAGGCAATTAGGCAGTTAATTAGGCAGTTAATTAGACAGGCCATTAGGCATTTTATTAGGCAGTTAATTAGGCAGTCAATTGTGCAGTTAATTAGGTAGATAATTAGGCAGGCAATTATGCAGGCAATTAGGCAGTTAATTAGGCAGGCAATTAGGAAGTTAATTAGGCAGGCAATTAAGCAGGCAATCAGGCAGGCAATTAGGCAGTTTATTAGTCAAGCAATTAGGCAGGCAATTAGGCAGTAAATTAGGCTGTTATTTAGGCAGTTAATTAGGCAGGCAATAGGGCAATTAATTAGGCAGTTAATTGGACAGGTAATGTGGCAGTTAATTAGGCAGTTAATTAGACAGGCAATTAGGCATTTCATTAGGGCCGTTAATTAGGCAGGCAATTGTGCAGTTAATTAGGTAGTTTATTTGGCAGGCAACTAGGGTGGCAATTAGGCAGTTAATTAGGCAGGCAATTAGGCTGATAATTAAGCAGGCAATCAGGCAGTTAATAAGCCTGGCAATTAGGCAGGCACTTAGGCGGTTAATTAGGCAGGCAAATTAGGCAGATAATAAAGCAGACAATTAGGCAGGCAATTAGGCAGGGAATTAGGCAGTTAATTAGGCAGGCAATTGGGCATGCAATTGGACAGTTATTTAGGCAGTTAATAAGGCAGGCAATTGGGCAGTTAATTAGGCAGTTAATTAGGCAGGCAATTAAGCAGATAATTAGGCAGGGCAATTAGGCAGTTTATTAGTCAAGCAATTAGGCAGGCAATTAGGCAGGCAATTAGGCAGGTAATTAAGCAGGCAATTATGCAGTTAATTAGGCAAGCATTTAGGCAAGCAGGCAATTATGCAGTTAATTAGGCAAGCAATTAGGCAAGCAGGCAATTTGGCAGGCAGGTAAATAAGCAAGCAATTAAGCAGTTAATTAGGCAGGCAGACAATTTGGCAGGTAATTAGGCTGGTAATTAGGCAGGCTATTAGGCAGGTTAATTAGGTGGTCAATTAGGCAGGCAATTGGGCAGTTAATTAGGCAGTTTAATTAGGCACACAATTGGGCAGTTAATTAGGCAGGCAAATGGGCAGTTAATTAGGCAGGCAATTGGGCAGGCAATAAGACAGTAAATTAGACAGGCAATTAGGCAGGCACTTAGGCAGTTAATTAGGCAGGCAATTAGGCTGATAATAAGGCAGGCAATTAGGCCAGTTAATAAGGCAGGCAATTAGTTAGGCAATTAGGGAAGTTAATTAGGCAGTTAATTAGGCAGTTAATTAGGCAGGCAATTAAGTAGATTATTAAGCAGTCAATAAGGCGGTTAATTAGGCGGACAATTAGGCAGTTAATTAGGCAGGCAATTGTGCAGTTAATTAGGCAATTAATTAGACAGGTAATTAGGCATTTAATTAGGAGTTAATTAGGCAGGCAATTAAGCAGATAATTAGGCAGGCAATTAGGCAGATAATTAGGCAGTTAATTAGGCATTTAATTAGGCAGGCAATTGGGCAGTTAATAAGGACAGTTAATTAGGCAGGCAATTGGGGATTTAATTAAAGACAGTCAATTAAGCAGATAATTAGGCAGGCAATTAGGCAGGCAATTAAGCAGATAGTTAGGCAAGGCAATTAGGCAGGCAATAAGGCAGGTAATTAGGCAGTTAAATAGGCAGGGCAATTAGGCATATATATGAGCAGGCAATCAGGCAGTTAATTAGGCAGGCAATTAGGAGGGCACTTAGGCAGTTAATTATGCAGTTAATTAGGCAGGCAATTGGGCAGTTAATAAAGCGGTCAATTTAGCAGGCAATTAAGAAGATAATTAGGCAGGCAATTAAGCAGATAATTAAGCAGGCAATTAGGCAGGCAATTAGGCAGTTAATTAGGCGGTCAATTAGGCAGGCAATTGAGCAGTTAATTAGGCAGGCAATAAGCAGATGATTAGGCAGTAAATTAGGCATGCATTTAAGCAGATAATTAGGCAGGCAATTAGGCAGATAATTAAGCAGGCAATTAGGCAGTTAATTAGGCGGTTAATTAGGCAGGCAATTGGGCAGTTGATTAAGCTTTTAATTAAGCAGACAATTGGGCAGTTAATTAGGCAGTAATTAGGCAGGCAGTTGGGCAGGCAATTAGGCAGTTAATTAGTCAGTTAATTAGGCAGGCAATTGGGCAGTTAATTAGGCAAGCCATAAGGTAGGCAATTAAGCAGGTTAATTAGGCAGGCAATTAGGCGGTTAATTAGACAGGCAATTAGGCATTTAATTAGGCAGTTAATTAGGCAGGCAATTGTGCAATTATTAGGCAGTTAATAAGGCAAATAATTAGGCAGGCAATTAAGCAGACAATTAGGCAGTTAATTAGGCAGGCAATTAAGCAGATAAATAAGCAGATAATTAGGCAGGCAATAAGGCAGATAATTAAGCAGGCAATTAGGCGGTTAATTAGGCGGTCAATTAGGCAGGCCAATTAGGCAGTTAATTAAACAGGCAATTGGGCAATTAATTAGGCAGTAATTAGACAGGCAATAAGCATTTAATTAGGAGTTAATTAGGCAGGCAATTAAGCAGATAATTAGGCAGGAAATTAAAAAGGCAATTAGGCAGTTAATTAGGCACGCAATTAGGCAGGCACTTAGGCAGTTAATTAGGCAATTAATAATGCAGGCAATTGGGCAGTTAATTAGGCAGGCAATTTGTCAGGCAATAAGGCAGTTAATTAGACAGGCAATTAGGCAGGCACTTAGGCAGTTAATTAGGCAGGCAATTAGGCTGATAATAAGGCAGGCAATTAGGCAGTTAATTAGGCAGGCAATTAGGCAGTTAATTAGGCGGTCAATTAGGCAGGCAATTGGGCAGTTAATTAGGCGGGTCAATTAGGCAGGCAATTGGGCAGTTAATAAGGCAGTTAATAAGGCAGTTAATTAGGCAGGCAATTAAGCAGATAATTTGGCAGTAAATTAAGCAGGCAATTATGCAGATAAATTAGGCAGGCAATTATGCAGATAATTAAGCAGGCAATTAGGCAGTTAATTAGGCTGTCAATTAGGCAGGCAATTGGACAGTTGATTAGGCGGTCAATTAGGCAGACGATTGGGCAGTTAATTAGGCAGTTAATTAGGCAGGCAATTGGGCAGGCAATTAGGCAGTTAATTAGGCAGTTAATTAGGCAGGCGATTGGGCAGTTAATTAGGCAGTTAATTAGACAGGCAATTAGGCATTTAATAAGGAGTTATTTAGGCAGGCAATTAAGCAGATAATTAGGCAGGCAATTAGGCAGGCAATTAGGCAATAAGGCAGTTAATTAGGCAGGCCATTGGGCAGTTAATTAGGCAGTTAATAAGGCAGGCCATTGTGCAGTTAATTAGGTAGTTAATTAGGCAAGCAATTAGGCAGGCAATTAGGCAGTTAATTAGGCAGGCAATTAGGCAGGCAGTTAATTTGGCAGGCAATTAGGCGGTTAATTAAACAGGCAATTGGGCAGTTAATTAGGCAGTTAATTAGACAGGCAATTAGGCATTTAATTAGAAGTTAATTAGGCAGGCAATTAAGCAGATAATTAGGCAGGCAATTAAGCAGATAATTAGGCAGGCAATTAAAAGGCAATTAGGGCAGTTAATTAGGCAGGCAATTAGGCAGGCACTTAGGCAGTTAATTAGGCAGTTAATTATGCAGGCAATTGGGCTGTTTATTAGGCAGGCAATTGGGCAGGCAATTAAGCAGGCACTTAGGCAGTTAATTAGGCAGGCAATTAGGCTGATAATAAGGCAGGCTATTAGGCATACAATTAGGCAGGCAATTAGGCAGTTAATTAGGCGGTCAATTAGGCAGGCAGTTAATTAGACAGGCAATTAGGCGGTTAATTAAACAGGCAATTAGGCATTTAATTAGGCAGTTAATTAGGCAGGCAATTGTGCAGTTAATTAGGCAGTTAATTAGGCAAATAATTAGGCAGGTTATTAAGCAGATAATTAGGCAGTTAATTAGGCAGGCAATTAAGCAATAATTAAGCATATAATTAGGCAGGCAATTACGCAGATAATTAAGCAGGCAATTAGGTGGTTAATTAGGCGGTCAATTAAGCAGGCAATTAGGCAGTTAATTAAACAGGCAATTGGGCAGTTTAATTAGGCAGTTAATTAGGACAGGCAATTAGGCATTTAATTAGGAGTTAATTAGGCAGGCAATTAAGCAGATAATTAGGCAGGCAATTAAAAAGGCAATTAGGCAGTTAGTTAGGCAGGGCACTTAGGCAGGCACTTAGGCAGTTAATTAGGCAGTTAATTAGGTAGGCAATTGGGCAGTTAATTAGGCAGGCAATTGGGCAGGCAATAAGGCAGTTAATTAGACAGGCAATTAGGCAGGCACTTAGGCAGTTAATTAGGCAGGCAATTAGGCTGATAATAAGGCAGGCAATTAGGCAGTTAATAAGGCAGGCAATTAGGCAGTTAATTAGGCGGTCAATTAGGCAGGCAATTGGGCATTTAATTAGGCAGTTAATTAGTTAGGCAATTGGGCAGTTAATTAGGCAGTTAATTAGGCAGGTAATTAGCATATAATTAGGCAGTTATTTAAGCAGGCAATTAGGCAGTTAATTAGGCTGTCAATTAGGCAGGCAATTGGGCAGTTGATTAGGCGGTCAATTAGGCAGACAATTGGGCAGTTAATTAGGCAGGCAGTTGGGCAGGCAATTAGGCAGTTAATTAGGCAGTTAATTAGGCGGTTAATTAGGCAGGCAATTGGGACAGTTAATTAGGCATTTAATTAGACAGGCAATTAGGCATTAATTAGGAGTTAATTAGGCAGGCAATTAAGCAGATAATTAGGCAGCAATTAGGCAGTTAATTAGGCAGGCCATTGGGCAGTTAATTAGGCATTAAATTAGGCAGGCAAATTTTGCAGTTAATTAGGCAGTTAATTAGACAGGCAATTAGGCATTTCATTTGGCCGTTAATTAGGCAGGCAATTGTGCAGTTAATTAGGTAGTTAATAAGGCAGGCAACTAGGGAGGCAATTAGGCAGTTAATTAGGCAGGCAATTAGGCAAGCACTTAGGCGGTTAATTAGCAGGTAATTAGGCAGATAATAAAGCAGACAATTAGGCAGGCAATTAGGCAGGGAATTAGGCAGTTAATTAGGCAGGCAATTTGACATGCAATTGGACAGTTATTTAGGCAGTTAATAATGCAGGCAATTGGGCAGTTAATTAGGCAGTTAATTAGGCAGGCAATTAAGCAGATAATTAGGCAGGCAATTAGGCAGTTTATTAGTCAAGCAATTAGGCAGGCAAATAGGCAGGCAATTAGGCAGGTAATTAAGCAGGCAATTATGAAGTTAATTAGGCAAGCATTTAGGCAAGCAGGCAATTATGCAGTTAAATAGGCAAGCAATTAGGCAAGCAGGCAATTTGGCAGGCAGGTAAATAAGCAGGCAATTAAGCAGTTAATTAGGCAGGCAGCCAATTTGGCAGGTAATTAGGCTGGTAATTAGGCAGGCTATTAGGCAGTTAATTAGGTGGTTAATTAGGCAGGCAATTGGGCAGTTAATTAGGCAGTTAATTTGGCAGGGCAATTAAACAAATAATTAGGCAGATAATTAGGCAGATAATTAAGCAGGCAATTAGGCAAATAATTAGGCGGTCAATTAAGCAGGCAATTAGGCAGTTAATTTGGCAGGCAATTAGGCAGTTAATTAGGCAGGCAATTGGCAGTTAATTAGGCAGATGATTAAGCAGGCAATTAGGCAGGCACTTAGGCAGTTAATTAGGCAGTTAATTAGGCAGGCAATTGGGCAGTTAATTAGGCAAACAATTGGGCAGTCAATAAGGCAGTTAATAAGACAGGCAATTAGGCAGGCACTTAGGCAGTTAATTAGGCAGGCAATTAGGCTGATAATAAGGCAGGCATTTAGGCAGTTAATAGGCAGGCAATTAGGCAGTTAATTAGGCGGTCAATTAGGCAGGCAATTGAGCAGTTAATAAGGCATTTAATTAGGCAGGCAATTGGGCAGTTAATTAGGCAGTTAATTAGGCAGTTAATTAGGCAGGCAATTAAGCAGATAATTAGGCAGTTAATTAGGCAGGCAATTAGGCAGGCAATTAGGCAGTTAATTAGGCTGTCAATTAGGCAGGCAATTAAGCATATAATTAGGCAGGCAATTAGGCAGATAATTAAGCAGGCAATTAGGTGGTTAATTAGGCGGTCAATTAAGCAGGCAATTAGGCAGTTAATTAAACAGGCAATTGGGCAGTTAATTAGGCAGTTAATTAGACAGGCAATTAGGGCATTTAATTAGGAGTTAATTAGGCAGGCAATAAAGCAGATAATTAGGCAGGCAATTAAAAGGCAATTAGGCAGTTAATTAGGCAAGCAATTAGGCAGGCACTTAGGCAGTTAATTAGGCAGGGCAATTGGGCAGGCAATAAGGCATTTAATTAGACAGGCAATTAGGCAGGCACTTAGGCAGTTATTTAGGCAGGAAATTAGGCTGATAATAAGGCAGGCAATTAGGCAGTTAATTAGGCAGGCAATTAGGCAGTTAATTAGGCAGGCAATTAGGCAGTTAATTAGGCGGTCAATTAGGCAGGCAATTGGGCAGTTAATTAGGCAGTTAATTAGGCAGGCAATTGGGCAGTTAATTAGGCAGCTAATTAGGCAGGCAATTAAGCAGATAATTAGGCAGTTAATTAGGCAGGCAATTAGGTAGTTAATTAGGCTGTCAATTAGGCAGGCAATTGGGCAGTTGATTAGGCGGTCAATTAGGCTGACAATTGGGCAGTTAATTAGGCAGTTAATTAGGCAGGCAGTCGGGCAAACAATTAGGCAGTTAATTAGGCAGTTAATTAGGCAGGCAATTGGGCAGTTAATTAGGCAGTTAATTAGGCAGGCAATTGGGCAGTTAATTAGGCAGTTAATTAGGCAGGCAATTGGGCAGGCAATTAGGCAATTAATTAGGCAGTTAATTAGGCAGGCGATTGGGCAGTTAATTAGGCAGTTAATTAGACAGGCAATTAGGCATTTAATAAGGAATTATTTAGGCAGGCAATTAAGCAGATAATTAGGCAGGCAATTAGGCAGGCAATTAGGCAATAAGGCAGTTAATTAGGCAGGCCATTGGGCAGTTAATTAGGCAGTTAATAAGGCAGGCAATTGTGCAGTTAATTAGGTAGTTAATTAGGCAAGCAATTAGGCAGGCAATTAGGCAGTTAATTAGGCAGGCAATTAGGCAGGCAGTTAATTTAGCAGGCAATTAGGCGGTTAATTAAACAGGCAATTGGGCAGTTAATTAGGCAGTTAATTAGACAGGCAATTAGGCATTTAATTAGAAGTTAATTAGGCAGGCAATTAAGCAGATAATTAGGCAGGCAATTAAAAGGCAATTAGGCAGTTAATTAGGCAGGCAATTAGGCAGGCACTTAGGCAGTTAATTAGGCAGTTAATTATGCAGGCAATTGGGCTGTATATTAGGCAGGCAATTAGGCAAATAATTAGGCAGGTTATTAAGCAGATAATTAGGCAGTTAATTAGGCAGGCAATTAAGCAGATAATTAAGCATATAATTAGGCAGGCAATTAGGCAGATAATTAAGCAGGCAATTAGGCAGTTAATTAGGCAGTTTAATTAGACAGGCCATTAGGCATTTAATTAGGCAGTTAATTAGGCAGGCAATTGTGCAGTTAATTAGGTAGATAATTAGGCAGGCAATTAGGCAATTAATTAGGCAGGCAATTAGGAAGTTAATTAGGCAGGCAATTAGGCAGGCAATTAAGCAGGCAATCAGGCAGGCAATTAGGCAGTTTATTAGTCAAGCAATTAGACAGGAAATTAGGCAGGCAATAAGGCAGGTTATTAAGCAGGCAATTAGGCAGGCAATAAGGCAGGTTATTAATCAGGCAATTATGCAGTTAATTAGGCAAGCAATTAGGCAGGCAATTGGGCAGGCAATTAGGCAGGCAATTAGGCAGTTAATTAGGCAGTTAATTAGACAGGCCATTAGGCATTTTATTAGGCAGTTAATTAGGCAGTCAATTGTGCAGTTAATTAGGTAGATAATTAGGCAGGCAATTATGCAGGCAATTAGGCAGTTAATTAGGCAGGCAATTAGGAAGTTAATTAGGCAGGCAATTAAGCAGGCAATCAGGCAGGCAATTAGGCAGTTTATTAGTCAAGCAATTAGGCAGGCAATTAGGCAGTAAATTAGGCTGTTATTTAGGCAGTTAATTAGG
>NW_026962364.1:0-63576 GCF_032445375.1 Bacillus rossius redtenbacheri
GTGCCTGCCTAATTGCCTGCCTAATTGCCTGCCTAATTAACTGCCTAATTGCCTGCCTAATTAACTGCTTAATTGCCTGCCTAATTGCCTGCCATATTGCCTGCTTTATTGCCTGCTTAATTAATTACCTAATTGCCTGCATAATTGCTGCATAATTGCCTTCCTAATTGCCTGCCTAATTAACTGCCAAATTACCTGCGTAATTAACTGCCTTATTGCCTGCCTAATTAACTGCCTAATTACCTGCCAACTTAGCTGCTTAATTGCCTGCATAATTGCCTGCCTAATTATCTGCCTAATGGCCTGCGTAATTGCCTGCCTAATTGCCTGCCTAATTAATTGCCTAATTTCCTGCCTAATTGCCTGCCTAATTGCCTGCCTAATTGCCTGCCTAATTGCCTGCCTAATTAAATGCATAATTGCCTGCCTAATTATCTGCTCAATTGCCTGCCTATTACCTGCCTAATTCCCTGCCTTAATTGCCTGCCTAATTATCTGCCTAATGGCCTGCCTAATTGACTGCCTAATTGCCTGCTTAATTGGTGCCTGCCTAATGGCCTGCCTTATGGCCTGCTTAATTAATCGCCTAATTGCCTGCCTAATTAACTTCCTAATTGCCTGCCTAATTTAATACCTAATTGCCTGCCTAATTGCCTGCCTAATTAAATGCATAATTGCCTGCCTAATTATCTGCTTAATTGCCTGCCTAATTGCCTGCCTAATTGCCTGCCTAATTAAATGCCAAATTGCCTGCCTATTTAACCGCATAATTGCCTGCCTAACTGCCTGCCTATTTGCCTGCATAATTGCCTGCCTAATTAATTGCCTAATTGCCTGCCTAATTAACTGCCTAATTAACTGCCTAATTAACTGCCTAATTACCTGCCAAATTAGCTGCTTAATTGCTTGTTTAATTGCCTGCATAATTGCCTATCTAATTAACTGCCTAATGGCCTGCCTAATTGCCTCCCTAATTGCATTATTAATTATTGCCTGCCTAATTGCCTGCCTAATTAACTGCCCAAATGCCTGCCTAATTAACTGCCTTATTGCCTGCCTAATTGCCTGCTTAATTAATTGCATAATTGCCTGCTAATTGTCTGCCTAATTAACTGCCTAATTGCCTGCATAATTGCCTGCCTAATAAACTGTCTAATTGCCTGCCTTATTAACTGCCTAATTACCTGCCTAATTAACTGCCTAATGGCCTGCCTAATTAACTACCTAATTGCCTGTCTAATTGCCTGCCTAATATACAGCCTAATTGCCTGCCTAATTATCTTCATAATGGCCTGCCTTATTAACTGCCTAATTGCCTGCTTAATTGCTTTCCTGCCTAATTGCCTGCCTAATTAACTGCCTAATCGCCTGCCTAATTGCCTGCCTAATTGCCTACATAATTAACTGCCTAATGGCCTTCTTAAATTATTGCCTAATTGCCTGCCTAATTGCCTGCCTAATTAACTGCCTAATTGCCTGCCTAATTAACTGCCTAATTGCCTGCCTAATTGCCTGCCTAATTGTCTGCTTAATTGCCTGCTTAATTAATTACCTAATTGCCTGCATAATTGCCTGCCTAATTGCCTGCCTAATTAACTGCCAAATTACCTGCGTAATTAACTGCCTTATTGCCTGCCTAATTAACTGCCTAATTAACTGCCTAATTACCTGCAAAATTAGCTGCTTAATTGCCTGCCTAATTGCCTGCATAATTGCCTGCCCTAATTAACTGCCTAATGGTCTGCTTAATTAATTGCCTAATTGCCTGCCTAATTAACTGCATAATTGCCTGCCTAATTAACTGCCTAATTGCCTGCCTAATTGCATGCCTAATTGCCTGCTTAATTGCCTGCTTAATTAATTATCTAATTGCCTGCATAATTGCCTGTCTAATTGCCTGCCTAATTAACTACCAAATTACCTGCGTAATTAACTGCCTTATTGCATGCCTAATTAACTGCCTAATTAACTGCCTAATTACCTGCCAACTTAGCTGCTTAATTGCCTGCCTAATTGCCTGCATAATGGCCTGCCTAATTAACTGCCTAATGGCCTGCATAATGCCTGCCTAATTGCCTGCCTAATTAATTGCCTTATTGCCTGCCTAATTGCCTGCCTAATTAACTGCCTAATTGCCTGCCTATTTAAATGCCTAATTGCCTGCCTAATTGCCTGCCTAAATAAATGCCTAATTGCCTGCCTAAGTAACTGCCTAATTGCCTGCCTAATTACCTGCCTAATTGCCTGCTTAATTAATTGCCTAATTGCCTGCCTAATTGCCTGCCTAATAAACTGCCTAATTAAATGCCTAATTGCCTGCCTAATTAAATGCTTAATTGCCTGACTAATTAACTGCTTAATTGCCTGCCTAATTGCCTGCCTAATTGCCTGCCTTATTGCATGCTTAATTAATTGCCTAATTGCCTTCCTAATAAATGCCTTATTGCCTGCCTAATTGCCTGCCTAATTGCCTTCCTAATAAATTTCCCAATTGCCTGACTTATTGACTGCCTAATTAACTGCCTAATTGCCTGCCTAATTAACTGACTAATTGCCTGCCTAATTGCTTGCCTAATTGCCTGCCTAATTGCATGCTTAATTAATTGCCTAATTGCCTGCCTAATTGCTTGCCTAATTGCCTGCCTTATTGCATGCCCAATTAATTGCCTAATTGCCTGCCTAATTGCCTGGCTAATTGCCTGCCTATTGCCTGCTTAATTAACTGCTAAATTGCCTGCCTAATAACTGCCTAATTGTCTGCCTAATTAACTGCCTAATTGACTGCCTAATTACCTGCCAAATTAGCTGCTTAATTGCCTGCCTAATTGCCTGCATAATTGCCTGTCTATTTAAATGCCTAATTGCCTGCCTAATTGACTGCCTAAATAAATGCCTAATTGCCTGCCTAATTGCCTGCCTAAATAAATGCCTAATTGCCTGCCTAATTAACTGCCTAATTGCCTGCCTAATTACCTGCCCAAATGCCTGCTTAATTAATTGCCTAATTGCCTGCCTAATTACCTGCCTAAATGCCTGTCTAATTGCCTGCCTAATATTCTGCCTAATTGCCTGTCTAAATATCTTCCTAATGGCCTGCTTAATTATTTGCCTAATTGCCAGCTTAATTGCTTGCCTGCCTAATTGCCTGCCTAATTGCTTTCCTAATTGCTTGCTTAATTAACTGCCTTATTGCCTGCCTAATCGCCTATTTAATTGCTTGCCTAATTGCCTGCCTTATTATTTGCCTAATTGCCTGCCTAATTGCCTGCCTATTGCCTGCATAATTAACTGCCAAAATGCCTGCCTAATAAGTGCCTAATTGCCTGCCTAATTGCCTGCCTAATTAACTGCCTAATTGACTGCCTAATTACCTGCCAAATTAGCTGCTTAATTGCCTGCCTAATTGCCTGCATAATTGCCTGCCTATTAAAATGCCTAATTGCCTGCCTAATTAACTGCCTAATTGCCTGCCTAATAAATGCCTTATTGCCTGCCTAATTGCTTGCTAATTGCCTGCCTAATTGCATGCTTAATTAATTGCCTAATTGCCTGCCTAATTGCTTGCCTAATTGCCTGCCTAATTGCATGCCCAATTAATTGCCTAATTGCCTGCCTAATTTCCTGCCTAATTAACTGCCTAATTGCCTGCCTAATTAACTGACTAATTGCCTGCCTAATTGCTTGATTAATTGCCTGCCTAATTGCATGCTTAATTAATTGCCTAATTGCCTGCCTAATGGCCTGCCTAATTAACTGCCTAATTGCCTGCCTAATTGCCTGCCTAATTAACTGCCTTATTGCCTGCCTAATAAATGCCTAATTGCCTGCCTAATTAACTGCCTAATTAACTGCCTATTTGCCTGCTTAATTGCTTGCCTGCCTAATTGCCTGCCTAATTGCTTGCCTAATTGCTTGCTAATTAACTGCCTTATTGCCTGCCTAATTGCCTTATTAATTGCTTGCCTAATTGCCTGCCTAATTATTTGCCTAATTGCCTGCCTAATTGCCTGCCTTATTTACTTCATAATTTACTGCCAAATTGCCTGCCTAATAACTGCCTAATTGTTTGCCTAATTAACAGCCTAATTAACTGCCTAATTACCTGCCAAATTAGCTGATTAATTGCTTGTCTAATTGCCTGCATAATTGCCTATCTAATTAACTGCCTAATGGCATGCCTAATTGCCTGCCTAATTGCCTGCTTAATTAATTGCATAATTGTCTGCCTAATTAACTGCCTAATTGCCTGCCTAATTAACTGTCTAAATGCCTGCCTTATTAACTGCCTTATTGCCTGCCTAATTGCCTGCTTAATTAATTGCATAATTGTCTGCCTAATTAACTGCCTAATGGCCTGCCTAATTAACTGCCTAATTGCCTGATTAATTGCTTGCCTGCCTAATTACCTGCCTAATTGCCTGCCTAATTAAATGCCTAATTGCTTGCCTGATTGCCTGCATTATTGCCTGCCTAACTGCCTGCCTTTTGCCTGCCTAATTGCCTGCCTAATTAACTGCCAAATTCCCTGCCTAATTAACTGCCTAATTGCCTGTCTAAATGCCTGCCTTATAAACTGCCTAATTGCCTGCCTAATTATCTTCCTAATGGCCTGCCTAATTAACTGCCTAATTGCCTGCTTAATTGCTTGCCTGCCTAATTGCCTGCCTAATTGCTTGCCTAATTGCTTGCTTAATTAACTGCCTTATTGCCTGCCTAATCGCCTTATTAATTGCTTGCCTAATTGCCTGCCTTATTATTTGCCTAATTGCCTGCCTAATTGACTGCCTATTGCCTGCATAATTAACTGCCAAATTGCCTGCCTAATAACATCTTAATTGCCTGCCTAATTAACTGCCTAATTGCCTGCCTAAATAAATGCCTAATTGCCTGCCTAAGTAACTGCCTAATTGCCTACCTAATTACCTGCCTAATTGCCTGCTTAATTATTTGCCTAATTGCCTGCCTAATTGCCTGCCTAATTAACTGCTTAATTGCCTGCCTAATTGCCTGCCTAATTGCTTGCTTTATTAATTGCCTAATTGCTTGCCTAATTGACTGCCTAATTAACTGCCTTATTGCCTGCCTAATTAAATAACTAATTGCCTGCTTATTAACTACTTAATTAACTGCCTAATTACCTGCCAAATTAGCTGTAATTTCCTGCCTATTTGCCTGCATAATTGCCTGCCTAATAAACTGTTTAATGGCCTGCCTAATTGCCTGCCTAATAAACTGTTTAATGGCCTGCCTAATTGCCTGCTTAATTAATTGCCTAATTGCCTGCCTAATTTACTGCCTAATTGCCTGCCTAATAGCCTGCCTAATTGCCTGCTTAATTGCCTACTTAATTAATTACCTAATTGCCTGCATAATTGCCTGCATAATTGCCTGCCTAATTGCATGCCTAATTAACTGCCAAATTACCTGCGTAATTAACTGCCTTATTGCCTGCCTAATTAACTGCCTAATTAACTGCCTAATTACCTGCCAACTTAGCTGCTTCATTTCCTGCCTAATTGACTGCATAATTGCCTGCCTAATTAACTGCCTAATTGCCTGCCTAATTGCCTGCCTAATTGCCTGCCTAATTGCTTGCCTAATTGCCTGCCTAATTAAATGCATAATTGCCTGCCTAATTATCTGCTAATTGCCTGCCTAATTCCCTGCCTAATTCCCTGCATTATTGCCTGCCTAATTATTTGCCTTATGGCCTGCCTAATTAACTGCCTAATTGCCTGCTTAATTGGTGCCTGCCTAATTGCCTGCCTAATTGCCTGCCTAATTAAATGCCTAATTGCCTGCCTGATTGCCTGCATAATTGCCTGCCAAACTGCCTGCCTATTTGCCTGCTAATTGCCTGCCTAATTAACTGCCAAATTCCCTGCCTAATTAACTGCCTAATTGCCTGTCTTATTGCCTGCCTAATATACTGCCTAATTGCCTGCCTAATTATCTTCCTAATGGCCTGCCTTATTAACTGCCTAATTGCCTGCTTAATTGCTTGCCTGCCTAATTGCCTGCCTAATTACTTGCCTAATTGCTTGCTTAATTAACTGCCTTATTGCCTGCCTTATCGCCTAATTAATTGCTTGCCTAATTGCCTGCCTTATTATTTGCTTAATTGCCTGCCTAATTGACTGCATAATTGCCTGCCTATTTAAATGCCTAATTGCCTGCCTAATTGACTGCCTAAATAAATGCCTAATTGCCTGCCTAATTAACTGCCTAATTGCCTGCCTAATTACCTGCCCAATTGCCTGCTTAATTAATTGCTTAATTGCCTGCCTAATTGCCTGCCTAATTGCCTGTCTAATTGCCTGCCCAATATACTGCCTAATTGACTGCCTAATTATCTTCCTAATGGCCTGCTTAATTATTTGCCTAATAGCCGGCTTAATTGCTTGCCTGCCTAATTGCCTGCCTAATTGCTTGCTTATTTAACTGCCTTATTGCCTGCCTAATCGCCTATTTAATTGCTTGCCTAATTGCCTGCCTTATTATTTGCCTAATTGCCTGCCTAATTGCCTGCCTATTGCCTGCATAATTAACTGCCAAATTGCCTGCCTAATAAGTGCCTAATTGCCTGCCTAATTGCCTGCCTAATTGCCTGCCTAATTAACTGCCTAATTGACTGCCTAATTACCTGCCAAATTAGCTGCTTAATTGCCTGCCTAATTGCCTGCATAATTGCCTGCCTATTAAAATGCCTAATTGCCTGCCTAATTAACTGCCTAATTGCCTGCCTAATTGCAGGCCTAATTAACTGCCTAATTACCTGCCTAATTATCTGCCAAATTCCCTGCCTAATTAACTGCATAATTGCCTGCCTAATTAACTGAATAATTGCCTGCCTAATTGCTTGCCTAATTGCCTGCCTAATTGCATGCTTAATTAATTGCCTAATTGCCTGCCTAATTGCTTGCCTAATTGCCTGCCTTATTGCATGCCCAATTAATTGCCTAATTGCCTGCCTAATTGCCTGCCTAATTAACTGCCTAATTGCCTGCCTAAATAACTGCCTAATTGCCTGCCTAATTGCTTGCCTAATTGCCTGCCTAATTGCATGCTTAATTAATTGCCTGCCTAATGGCCTGCCTAATTAACTGCCTAATTGCCTGCCTAATTAACTGCCTAATTGCCTGCCTAATAAATGCCTAATTGCCTGCCTAATTAACTGCCTAATTAACTGCCTTATTGCCTGCTTAATTAATTGCCTAATTGCCTGCCTAATTGCCTGCCTAATTAACTGCCTAATTGCCTGCCTAATTAACTGAATAATTGCCTGCCTATTTAAATGCCTAATTGCCTTCCTAATAGACTGCCTAAATAAATGCCTTATTGCCTGCCTAATTAACTGCCTAATTAACAGCCTAATTAACTGCCGAATTACCTGCCAAATTAGCTGCTTAATTGCCTGCCTAATTGCCTGCATAATTGCCTGCCTATTTAAATGCCTAATTGCCTTCCTAATTGACTGCCGAAATAAATGCCTTATTGCCTGCCTAATTAACTGCCTAATTGCCTGCCTAATTACCTGCCCAATTGCCTGCTTAATTAATTGCCTAATTGCCTGCCTAATTGCCTGCCTAATTAACTGCCTAATTGCCTGCCTAATTAACTGAATAATTGCCTGCCTAATTGCTTGCCTAATTGCCTGCCTAATTGCATGCTTAATTAATTGCCTAATTGCCTGCCTAATTAACTGCCTAATTGCCTGCCTAATTAACTGCCTAATTGCCTGCCTAATAAATGCCTTATTGCCCGCCTAATTGCTTGCCTAATTGCAGGCCTAATTAACTGCCTAATTAACTGCCTAATTACCTGCCTAATTACCTGCCTAATTAACTGCCAAATTCCCTGCCTAATTAACTGCCTAATTGCCTGTCTAATTGCCTGTTTAATATACTGCCTAATTGCCTGCCTAGTTATCTTACTAATGGCCTGCCTAATTAACTGCCTAATTGCCTGCTTTATTGCTTGCCTAATTGCCTGCCTTATTGCATGCCCAATTAATTGCCTAATTGCCTGCCTAATTGCCTGCCTAATTAACTGCCTAATTGCCTGCCTAAATAACTGCCTAATTGCCTGCCTAATTGCTTGCCTAATTGCCTGCCTAATTGCATGCTTAATTAATTGCCTGCCTAATGGCCTGCCTAATTAACTGCCAAATTGCCTGCCTATAACTGCCTAATTGCCTACCTAATTAACTGCCTAATTAACTGCCTAAATACCTGACAAATTAGCTGCTTAATTGCCTGCCTAATTGCCGGCCTAATTGCCTGCCTAATTAAATGCCTTATGGCCTAATTAATTGACGGCTAATTGCCTGCCTAATTAAATGTTTAATTGCCTGCCTAATAAACTGCCTAATTGCCTGCTTAATTAATTGCCTAATTGCCTGCCTAATTAACTGCCTAATTGCCTGCCTAATGAAATGCTTATTTGCCTGCCTAATTAACTTCTTAATTGCCTGCCTAATTGCCTGCCTAATTGCCTGCCTAATTGCCTGCCTTATTGCATGCTTAATTAATTGCCTAATTGCCTGCCTAATGCCTGTCTAATTAAATGCCTAATTGTCAGCCTAATTGCCTGCTTAATTGCTTGCTTTATTAATTGCCTAATTGCCTGCCTAATTGACTGCCTAATTAACTGTCTTATTGCCTGCCTAATTAAATAACTAATTGCCTGCCTAATTAACTACCTAATTAACTACCTAATTACCTGCCAAATTAGCTGTAATTTCCTGCCTATTTGCCTAAATAATTGCCTGCCTAATAAACTGCCTAATGGCCTGCCTAATTGCCTGCTTAATTAATTGCCTATTTGCCTGGATAATTCCCTGCCTAATAAACTGCCTAATTGCCTGCCTAATTAACTGCCTAATTGCCTGCTTAATTTATTACCTAATTGCCTGCCTAATTGCCTGCCTAATTAAATGCCTTATTGCCTGCCTAATTAATTGCCTTATTGCCTGCCTTATGGACTGCCTAATTGCCTGCTTAATTAATTGCCTAATTGCCTTTCTAATTTACTGCCTAATTGCCTGCCTAATTGCCTGCCTAATTGCCTGCCTAATTGCCTGCTTATTGCCAGCCTAATTGCCTGCCTAATTAAATGCCTAATTGCCTGCCTAATTACCTGCCTAATTGCAGGCCTAACTGCCTGCCTATTTGCCTGCCTATTTGCCTGCCTAATTAACTACCAAATTGTCTGCCTAATAACTTCCTAATTGTCTGCCTAATTAACTGCCTAATTAACTGCCTAATTGCCTGTCTAATTGCCTGCCTAATATACTGCCTAATTGCCTGCCTAATTATCTTCCTAATGGCCTGCCTAATTAACTGCCTAATTGCCTGCTTAATTGCTTGCCTGCCTAATTGCCTGCTTAATTGCTTGCCTGCCTAATTGCCTGCTTAATTGCTTGCCTAATTGCTTGCTTAATTAACTGCCTTATTGCCTGCCTAATCGCCTAATTAATTGCTTGCCTAATTGCCTGCCTTATTATTTGCCTAATTGCCTGCCTAATTGCCTGCCTAATTAACTGCCTAATTGCCTGCCTAATTAACTGCCTAATTGCCTGCCTAATTAAATGCCTAATTGCCTGCCTAATTAACTGCCTAATTCCTGCCTAATTACCTTTCTAATTACCTGCTTAATTAAATGCCTAATTGCCTGCCTAATTGCCTGCCTAATTAACTGCCTTATTGCCTGCCTAATTAACTGCCTAATTGCCTGCCTTTTTTAAATGCCTAATTGCCTGCCTAATTGCCTGCCTAATTGCCTTCCTAATTAACCGCCTAATTGCCTGCCTAAATAAGTACCTAATTGCCTGCCTAATTGCCTGTCTAATAAAATGCTTAATTGCCTGCCTAATTATCTGCTAAATTGCCTGCCTAATTGCCTGCCTAATTGCCTGCTTATTGCCAGCCTAATTGCCTGCCTAATTAACTGCCTAATTGCCTGCCTAATTGCCTGCCTAATTGCCTTCCTAATTAACTGCCTAATTGCCTGCCTAAATAAGTACCTAATTGCCTGCCTAATTGCCTGTCTAATAAAATGCTTAATTGCCTGCCTAATTATCTGCTAAATTGCCTGCCTAATTGCCTGCCTAATTGCCTGCCTTATTAAATGCCTAATTGCCTGCCTAATTACCTGCATAATTGCCTGCCTAACTGCCTGCCTATTTGCCTGCCTAATTGCCTGCTTAATTAACTGCCTAATTGCCTGCCTAATTAACTGACTAATTAACTGCCTAATTACCTGCTAAATTAGCTGCTTAATTGCTTGCCTAATTGCCTGCATAATTGCCTATCTAATTAACTGCCTAATGGCCTGCCTAATGGCCTGCCTAATTGCATGTTTAATTAATTGCCAAATCGCCTGCCTAATTAACTGCCTAACTGCCTGCCTAATTGCCTGCCTAAATGCATGCTTAATTAATTGCCTAATTGCCTGCCTAATTGCTTGCCTAATTGCCTACCTAATTGCATGCCCAATTAATTGCCTAATTGCCTGCCTAATTGCCTGCCTAATTAACTGCTTAATTGCCTGCCTAATTAACTGACTAATTGCCTGCCTAATTGCTTGCCTAATTGCCTGCCTAATTGCATGCTTAATTAATTGCCTAATTGCCTGCCTAATGGCCTGCCTAATTAACTGCCTAATTGCTTGCCTAATTGCCTGCCTAATTGCTTGCCTATTTGCCTGCCTAATTGCATGCTTAATTAATTGCCTAATTGCCTGCATAATGGCCTGCCTAATTAACTGCCTAATTGCCTGCCTAATTAACTGCCTAATTGCCTGCCTAATAAATGCCGTATTGCCTGCCTAATTGCCTGCCTAATTGCAGGCCTAATTAACTGCCTAATTACCTGCCTAATTATCTGCCAAATTCCCTGCCTAATTAACTGCCTAATTGCCTGCCTAATTATATGCCTAATTGCCTGCCTAATTAACTGCCTAATTGCCTGCCTAATTAACTGCCTAATTGCCTGCCTAATAAATGCCTTATTGCCTGCCTAATTGCCTGCCTAATTGCAGGCCTAATTAACTGCCTATTTACCTGCCTAATTAACTGCCAAATTGCCTGCCTAATAACTGCCTAATTGCCTGCATAATTAACAGCCTAATTAACTGCCTAATAACTTGCCAAATTAGCTGCTTAATTGCCTGCCTAATTGCCAGCATAATTGCCTGCCTAATTAAATGCCTAATGGCCTGCTTAATTGCCTGCTTAATTGCCTGCTTATTGCCTGCCTAATTAAATGCCTAATTGCCTGCCTAATTAACTGCCTAATTGCCTGCTTTTTGCCTGCTTAAATAATTGCCTAATTGCCTGCCTAATTAACTGCCTAATTGCCTGCCTAATTAAATGCCTAATTGCCTGCCTAATTAAATGCCTTATTGCCTGCCTAATTAAATGCTTAATTGCCTGCCTAATTAACTGCTTAATTGCCTGCCTAATTGCCTGCCTAATTGCCTGCCTAATTGCATGCTTAATTAATTGCCTAATTGCATGCTTAATTAATTGCCTAATTACCTGCCTAATTGCCTGCCTAATTAACTGCTTAATTGCCTGCCTAATTGCCTGCCTAATTGCCTGCCAAATTGCCTGCCTTATAAATGCCTAATTGCCTGCCTAATTGCCTGCCTAATTGCAGGCCTAATAACCTGCCAAATTAGCTGCTTAATTGCCTGCATAATTGCCTGCCTATTAAAATGCCTAATTGCCTGCCTAATTAACTGCCTAATTGCCTGCCTAATAAACTGCCTAATAAACTGCCTAATTAACTGCCTAATTAACTGCCTTATTACCTGCCAAATTAGCTGCTTAATTGCTTGCCTAATTGCCTGCATAATTGCCTATCTAATTAACTGCCTAATGGCCTGCCTAATTGCCTGCCTAATTGCATGCTTAATTAATTGCATAATTGCCTGCCTAATTTACTGCCTAATTGCCTGCCTAATTGCCTTCCTAATAAATTTCCCAATTGCCTGCCTTATTGACTGCCTAATTAACTGCCTAATTGCCTGCCTAATTAACTGACTAATTGCCTGCCTAATTGCTTGCCTAATTGCCTGCCTAATTGCATGCTTAATTAATTGCCTAATTGCCTGCCTAATTGCTTGCCTAATTGCCTGCCTTATTGCATGCCCAATTCATTGCCTAATTGCCTGCCTAATTGCCTGCCTAATTAACTGCCTAATTGCCTGCCTAATTAACTGACTAATTGCCTGCCTAATTGCTTGCCTAATTGCCTGCCTAATTGCATGCTTAATTAATTGCCTAATTGTCTGCCTAATGGCCTGCCTAATTAACTGCCTAATTGCCTGCCTAATTAACTGCCTTATTGCCTGCTTAATAAATGCCTAATTGCCTGCCTAATTAACTGCCTAATTACCTGCCTAATTACCTGCCAAATTAGCTGCTTCATTGCCTGCCTAATTGCCTGCCTAATTGCCTGCCTAATTGCTTTCCTAATTGCCTGCCTAATTGCATGCTTAATTAATTGCCTAATTGCCTGCCTTATTAACTGCCTAATTGCCTGCCTAATTACCTGCCTAATTGCCTGCTTAATTAATAGCCTAATTGCCTGCCTAATTAACTGCCTAATTGCCTGCCTAATTAATGCCTTATTGCCTGCCTAATTGCAGGCCTAATTAACTGCCTAATTACCTGCCTAATTATCTGCCAAATTCCCTGCCTAATTAACTGCCTTATTGCCTGCCTAATTAACTGACTTATTGCCTGCCTAATTGCTTGCCTAATTGCCTGCCTAATTTCATGCTTAATTAATTGCCTAATTGCCTGCCTAATTGCTTGCCTAATTGCATGCCCAATTAATTGCCTAAATGCCTGCCTAATTGCCTGCCTAATTAACTGCCTAAATGCCTGCCTAATTAACTGACTAATTGCCTGCCTAATTGCTTGCCTAATTGCCTGCCTAATTGCATGCTTAATTAATTGCCTAATTGCCTGCCTAATGGCCTGCCTAATTAACTGCCTAATTGCCTGACTAATAATCTTCTTAATTGCCTGCCTAAGTGCCTGCCTAATTGCCTGCCTAATTGCCTGCCTAATTAACTGCCTAATTGCCTGCCTAATTAACTGCTTAATTGCCTGCCTAATTGCCTGCCATATTGCCTGCTTTATTGCCTGCTTAATTAATTACCTAATTGCCTGCATAATTGCTGCATAATTGCCTTCCTAATTGCCTGCCTAATTAACTGCCAAATTACCTGCGTAATTAACTGCCTTATTGCCTGCCTAATTAACTGCCTAATTACCTGCCAACTTAGCTGCTTAATTGCCTGCATAATTGCCTGCCTAATTATCTGCCTAATGGCCTGCGTAATTGCCTGCCTAATTGCCTGCCTAATTAATTGAATAATTGCCTGCCTAATTGCCTGCCTAATTGCCTGCCTAATTGCCTGCCTAATTGCCTGCCTAATTAAATGCATAAATGCCTGCCTAATTATCTGCTCAATTGCCTGCCTATTACCTGCCTAATTCCCTGCCTAATTGCCTGCCTAATTATCTGCCTAATGGCCTGCCTAATTGACTGCTAATTGCCTGCTTAATTGGTGCCTGCCTAATGGCCTGCCTTATGGCCTGCTTAATTAATTGCCTAATTGCCTGCCTAATTAACTTCCTAATTGCCTGCCTAATTTAATACCTAATTGCCTGCCTAATTGCCTGCCTAATTAAATGCATAATTGCCTGCCTAATTATCTGCTTAATTGCCTGCCTAATTGCCTGCCTAATTAAATGCCAAATTGCCTTCCTATTTAACCGCATAATTGCCTGCCTAACTGCCTGCCTATTTGCCTGCATAATTGCCTGCCTAATTAACTGCCTAATTGCCTGCCTAATTAACTGCCTAATTAACTGCCTAATTAACTGCCTAATTACCTGCCAAATTAGCTGCTTAATTGCTTGTTTAATTGCCTGCATAATTGCCTATCTAATTAACTGCCTAATGGCCTGCCTAATTGCCTCCCTAATTGCATTATTAATTATTGCCTGCCTAATTGCCTGCCTAATTAACTGCCCAAATGCCTGCCTAATTAACTGCCCTTATTGCCTGCCTAATTGCCTGCTTAATTAATTGCATAATTGCCTGCTAATTGTCTGCCTAATTAACTGCCTAATTGCCTGCATAATTGCCTGCCTAATAAACTGTCTAATTGCCTGCCTTATTAACTGCCTAATTACCTGCCTAATTAACTGCCTAATGGCCTGCCTAATTAACTACCTAATTGCCTGTCTAATTGCCTGCCTAATATACAGCCTAATTGCCTGCCTAATTATCTTCCTAATGGCCTGCCTTATTAACTGCCTAATTGCCTGCTTAATTGCTTTCCTGCCTAATTGCCTGCCGAATTAACTGCCTAATCGCCTGCCTAATTGCCTGCCTAATTGCCTACATAATTAACTGCCTAATGGCCTTCTTAAATTATTGCCTAATTGCCTGCCTAATTGCCTGCCTAATTAACTGCCTAATTGCCTGCCTAATTAACTGCCTAATTGCCTGCCTAATTGCCTGCCTAATTGTCTGCTTAATTGCCTGCTTAATTAATTACCTAATTGCCTGCATAATTGCCTGCCTAATTGCCTGCCTAATTAACTGCCAAATTACCTGCGTAATTAACTGCCTTATTGCCTGCCTAATTAACTGCCTAATTAACTGCCTAATTACCTGCAAAATTAGCTGCTTAATTGCCTGCCTAATTGCCTGCATAATTGCCTGCCCTAATTAACTGCCTAATGGTCTGCTTAATTAATTGCCTAATTGCCTGCCTAATTAACTGCATAATTGCCTGCCTAATTAACTGCCTAATTGCCTGCCTAATTGCATGCCTAATTGCCTGCTTAATTGCCTGCTTAATTAATTATCTAATTGCCTGCATAATTGCCTGCCTAATTGCCTGCCTAATTAACTACCAAATTACCTGCGTAATTAACTGCCTTATTGCATGCCTAATTAACTGCCTAATTAACTGCCTAATTACCTGCCAACTTAGCTGCTTAATTGCCTGCCTAATTGCCTGCATAATGGCCTGCCTAATTAAACTGCCTAATGGCCTGCATAATGCCTGCCTAATTGCCTGCCTAATTAATTGCCTTATTGCCTGCCTAATTGCCTGCCTAATTAACTGCCTAATTGCCTGCCTATTTAAATGCCTAATTGCCTGCCTAATTGCCTGCCTAAATAAATGCCTAATTGCCTGCCTAAGTAACTGCCTAATTGCCTGCCTAATTACCTGCCTAATTGCCTGCTTAATTAATTGCCTAATTGCCTGCCTAATTGCCTGCCTAATAAACTGCCTAATTAAATGCCTAATTGCCTGCCTAATTAAATGCTTAATTGCCTGACTAATTAACTGCTTAATTGCCTGCCTAATTGCCTGCCTAATTGCCTGCCTTATTGCATGCTTAATTAATTGCCTAATTGCCTTCCTAATAAATGCCTTATTGCCTGCGTAATTGCCTGCCTAATTGCAGGCCTAATTAACTGCCTATTTACATGCCTAATTGCCAGCCTAATGCCTGCCTAATTAAATGCCTAATTGTCAGCCTAATTGCCTGCCTAATTGCTTGCTTTATAAATTGCCTAATTGCTTAACTAATTGTCTGCCTAATTAACTGCCTTATTGCATGCCTAATTAAATAACTAATTGCCTGCCTAATTAACTACTTAATTAACTGTTAAATTACCTGCCAAATTAGCTGTAATTTCCTGCCTATTTGCCTGCATAATTGCCTGCCTAATAAACTGCCTAATGGCCTGCCTAATTGCCTGCTTAATTAATTGCCTAATTGCCTGCCTAATTGCCATCCTAATAAACTGCCTTATTGCCTGCCTAAATAAGTACCTTATTGCATGCCTAATTAAATGCCTTATTGCCTGCCTAATTGCCTGCTTAATTAATTGCCTATTTGCCTGCCTTATTGCCTGCCTAATAGCCTGCTTAATTAATTGCTTTTTTGCCTGCCTAATTGCCTGCCTAATTGCCTGCCTAATTGCCTGCCTAATTAACTGACTAATTACCTGCTCAATTGCCTGCCTTATTGCCTGCCTAATAAACTGCCTAATTAAGTGCCTAATTGCCTGCCTAATTACCTGCATAATTGCCTGCCTAACTGCCTGCCTATTTGCCTGCCTAATTGCCTGCCTAATTAACTGCCTAATTGTCTGCCTAATTAACTGCCTAATTAACTGCCGAATTGCCTGTCTAATTGCCTGCCTAATATACTGCCTAATTGCCTGCCTAAATATCTTTCTAATGGCCTGCCTAATTAACTGCCTAATTTCCTGTTAAATTGCTTGCCTGCCTAATTGCCTGCTTAATTGCTTGCCTAATTGCTTGCCTAATTAACAGCCTTATTGCCTGCCTAATCGCCTAATTAATTGCTTGCCTAATTGCCTGCCTTATAATTTTCATTATTGCCTGCCTAATTGCCTGCCTATTGCCTGCATAATTAACTGCCAAATTGCCTGCCTAATAACTGCCTAATTGCCTGCCTAATAAACTGCCTAATTGACTGCCTAATTACCTGCCAAATTAGCTGCTTAATTGCCTGCCTAATTGCCTGCATAATTTCCTGCCTATTTAAATGCCTAATTGCCTGCCTAATTGCCTGCCTAATTGCCTGCCTAATTAAATGCCTAATTGCCTGCCAAATTAACTGCCTAATTGCCTGCCTAATTGCTTGCCTTATTGCCTGCTTATTGCCTGCCTAATTAAATGCATAATTGCCTGCCTAATAATCTTCTTAATTGCCTGCCTAATTGCCTGCCTAATTGCCTGCCTAATTAACTGCCTAATTGCGTGCCTTATTAACTGCCTAATTGCCTGCCTAATTGCCTGCCTAATTGCCTGCCATATTGCCTGCTTTATTGCCTGCTTAATTAATTACCTAATTGCCTGCATAATTGCCTGCATAATTGCTTTCCTAATTGCCTGCCTAATTAACTGCCAAATTACCTGCGTAATTAACTGCCTTATTGCCTGCCTAATTAACTGCCTAATTACCTGCCAACTTAGCTGCTTAATTGCCTGCATAATTGCCTGCCTAATTACCTGCCTAATGGCCTGCGTAATTGCCTGCCTAATTGCCTGCCTAATTAATTGCCTAATTGCCTGCCTAATTAACTGCCTAATTGCCTGCCTAATTGCATGCCTAATTGCCTGCCTAATTAAATGCATAATTGCCTGCCTAATAATCTGCTCAATTGCCTGCCTATTACCTGCCTAATTCCCTGCCTAATTGCCTGCTTAATTATCTGCCTAATGGCCTGCCTAATTAACTCCCTAATTGCCTGCTTAATTGGTGCCTGCCTAATTGCCTGCCTAATTGCCTGCCTAATTAAATGCCTAATTGCCTGCCTGATTGCCTGCATAATTGCCTGCCTAACTGTCTGCCTATTTGCCTATCTAATTGCCTGCCTAATTATCTTCCTAATGGCCTGCTTATTAACTGCCTAATTGCCTGCTTAATTGCTTGCCTGCCTAATTGCCTGCCTAATTGCTTGCCTAATTGCTTGCTTAATTAACTGCCCTATTACCTGCCTAATCGCCTAATTAATTGCTTGCCTAATTGCCTGCCTTATTATTTGCCTAATTGCCTGCCTAATTGCCTGCCTAATTGCCTGCCTATTGCCTGCATAATTAACTGCCAAATTGCCTGCCTAATAACTGCCTAATTGCCTGCCTAATTAAATGACTAATTGACTGCCTAATGACCTGCCAAATTAGCTGCTTAATTGCCTGCTAATTGCCTGCATTATTGCCTGCCTATTTAAATGCCTAATTGCCTGCCTAATTGCCTGCCTTAAATGAATGCCTAATTGCCTGCCTAATTAACTGCCTAATTGCCTGCCTAATTACCTGCCTAATTGCCTGCCTAATTACCTGCCTAATTGCCTGCTTAATTAATAGCCTAATTGCCTGCCTAATTAACTGACTAATTGCCTGCCTAATTGCTTGCCTAATTGCCTGCCTAATTGCATGCCCAATTAATTGCTTAATTGCCTGCCTAATTGCCTGCCTAATTACCTGCCTAATTGCCTGCCTATTTAACTGACTAATTGCCTGCCTAATTGCTTGCCTAATTGCTTGCCTAATTGCCTGCCTAATTGCATGCCTTATTACCTGCCCAAATGCCTGCTTAATTAATTGCCTAATTGCCTGCCTAATTACCTGCCTAATTGCCTGTCTAATTGCCTGCCTAATATTCTGCCTAATTGGCTGCCTAATTATCTTCCTAATGGCCTGCTTAATTATTTGCCTAATTGCCATCTTAATTGCTACCCTGCCTAATTGCCTGCCTAATTGCTTGCCTAATTGCTTGCTTAATTAACTGCCTTATTGCCTGCCTAATCGCCTATTTAATTGCTTGCCTAATTGCCTGCCTTATTATTTGCCTACTTGACTGCCTAATTGCCTGCCTATTGCCTGCATAATTAACTGCCAAAATGCCTGCCTAATAAGTGCCTAATTGCCTGCCTAATTGCCTGCCTAATTAACTGCCTAATTGACTGCCTAATTACCTGCCAAATTAGTTGCTTAATTGCCTACCAAATTGCCTGCATAATTGCCTGCCTATTAAAATGCCTAATTGCCTGCCTAATTAACTGCCTAATTGCCTGCCTAATAAATGCCTTATTGCCTGCCTAATTGCTTGCCTAATTGCCTGCCTAATTGCATGCTTAATTAATTGCCTAATTGCCTGCCTAATTGCTTGCCTAATTGCCTGCCTAATTGCATGCCCAATTAATTGCCTAATTGCCTGCCTAATTGCCTGCCTAATTAACTGACTAAGTGCCTGCCTAATTGTTTGCCTAATTGCCTGCCTTATTGCATGCTTAATTAATTGCCTAATTGCCTGCCTAATGGCCTGCCTAATTAACTGCCTAATTTCCTGCCTAATTAACTGCCTAATTGCCTGCCTAATAAATGCCTAATTGCCTGCCTAATTAACTGCCTAATTAACTGCCTAATTGCCTGCTTAATTGCTTGCCTGCCTAATTGCCTGCCTAATTGCTTGCCTAATTGCTTGCTTAATTAACTGCCTTATTGCCTGCCTAATTGCCTTATTAATTGCTTGCCTAATTGCCTGCCTAATTATTTGCCTAATTGCCTGCCTAATTGCCTGCCTTATTTACTTCATAATTAACTGCCAAATTGCCTGCCTAATAACTGCCTAATTGTTTGCCTAATTAACAGCCTAATTAACTGCCAAATTACCTGCCAAATTAGCTGATTAATTGCTTGTCTAATTGCCTGCATAATTGCCTATCTAATTAACTGCCTAATGGCCTGCCTAATTGCCTGCCTAATTGCATGCTTAATTAATTGCCAAATTGCCTGCCTAATTAACTGCCTAATTGCCTGCCTAATTGCCTGCTTAATTAATTGCATAATTGTCTGCCTAATTAACTGCCTAATTGCCTGCCTAATTAACTGTCTAAATGCCTGCCTTATTAACTGCCTTATTGCCTGCCTAATTATCTGCCTAATGGCCTGCCTAATTAACTGCCTAATTGCCTGATTAATTGCTTGCCTGCCTAATTACCTGCCTAATTGCCTGCCTAATTAAATGCCTAATTGCTTGCCTGATTGCCTGCATTATTGCCTGCCTAACTGCCTGCCTTTTGCCTGCCTAATTGCCTGCCTAATTAACTGCCAAATTCCCTGCCTAATTAACTGCCTAATTGCCTGTCTAAATGCCTGCCTTATAAACTGCCTAATTGCCTCCCTAATTATCTTCCTAATGGCCTGCCTAATTAACTGCCTAATTGCCTGCTTAATTGCTAGCCTGCCTAATTGCCTGCCTAATTGCTTGCCTAATTGCTTGCTTAATTAACTGCCTTATTGCCTGCCTAATCGCCTTATTAATTGCTTGCCTTATTGCCTCTCTTATTTTTTGCCTAATTGCCTGCCTAATTGCCTGCCTATTGCCTGCATAATTAACTGCCAAATTGCCTGCCTAATAATATCTTAATTGCCTGCCTAATTAACTGCCTAATTGCCTGCCTAAATAAATGCCTAATTGCCTGCCTAAGTAACTGCCTAATTGCCTACCTAATTACCTGCCTAATTGCCTGCTTAATTAATTGCCTAATTGCCTGCCTAATTGCCTGCCTAATTAACTGCCTAATTGCCTGCCTAATTAAATGCCTAATTGCCTGCCTAATTAAATGCTTAATTGCCTGCCTGCCTAATTGCCTGCCTAATTGCCTGCCTAATTGCCTTCCTAATTAATTGCCCAATTGCCTGCCTTATTGACTGCCTAATTGCCTGCTTAATTAATTGCCTAATTGCCTTTCTAATTTACTGCCTAATTGCCCTGCCTAATTGCCTGCCTAATTGCCTGCTTATTGCCTGCCTAATTGCCTGCCTAATTAAATGCATAATTGCCTGCCTAATTATCTTCTTAATTGCCTTCCTAATTGCCTGCCTAATTCCCTGCCTAATTGCCTGCCTAATTTCTCTGCCTAATTAAATGCCTAATTGCCTGCCTAATTACCTGCATAATTGCCTGCCTAACTGCCTGCCTATTTGCCTGCCTAATTGCCTGCCTAATTAACTGCCTAATTGTCTGCCTAATTAACTGCCTAATTAACTGCCGAATTGCCTGTCTAATTGCCTGCCTAATATACTGCCTAATTGCCTGCCTAAATATCTTTCTAATGGCCTGCCTAATTAACTGCCTAATTGCCTGTTAAATTGCTTGCCTGCCTAATTGCCTGCTTAATTGCTTGCCTAATTGCTTGCTTAATTAACTGCCTTATTGCCTGCCTAATCGCCTAATTAATTGCTTGCCTAATTGCCTGCCTTATTATTTGCATCATTGCCTGCCTAATTGCCTGCCTATTGCCTGCATAATTGCCTGCCTATTTAAATGCCTAATTGCCTGCCTAATTGCCTGCCTAATTGCCTGCTTATTGCCTGGCTAATTGCCTGCCTAATTAAATGCATAATTGCCTGCCTAATTATCTTCTTAATTGCCTTCCTAATTGCCTGCCTAATTGCCTGCCTAATAACTGCCTAATTGCCTGCCTAATTAACTGCCTAATTGACTGCCTAATTACCTGCCAAATTAGCTGCTTAATTGCCTGCCTTATTGCCTGCATAATTGCCTGCCTATTTAAATGCCTAATTGTCAGCCTTAATTGCCTGCATAATTAACAGCCTAATTAACTGCCTAATAACTTGCCAAATTAGCTGCTTAATTGCCTGCCTAATTGCCAGCATAATTGCCTGCCTAATTAAATGCCTAATGGCCTGCTTAATTGCCTGCTTAATTGCCTGCTTATTGCCTGCCTAATTAAATGCCTAATTGCCTGCCTAATTAACTGCCTAATTGCCTGCTTTTTGCCTGCTTAAATAATTGCCTAATTGCCTGCCTAATTAACTGCCTAATTGCCTGCCTAATTAAATGCCTAATTGCCTGCCTAATTAAATGCCTTATTGCCTGCCTAATTAAATGCTTAATTGCCTGCCTAATTAACTGCTTAATTGCCTGCCTAATTGCCTGCCTAATTGCCTGCCTAATTTCATGCTTAATTAATTGCCTAATTGCATGCTTAATTAATTGCCTAATTACCTGCCTAATTGCCTGCCTAATTAACTGCTTAATTGCCTGCCTAATTGCCTGCCTAATTGCCTGCCAAATTGCCTGCCTTATAAATGCCTAATTGCCTGCCTAATTGCCTGCCTAATTGCAGCCTAATAACCTGCCAAATTAGCTGCTTAATTGCCTGCATAATTGCCTGCCTATTAAAATGCCTAATTGCCTGCCTAATTAACTGCCTAATTGCCTGCCTAATAAACTGCCTAATAAACTGCCTAATTAACTGCCTAATTAACTGCCTTATTACCTGCCAAATTAGCTGCTTAATTGCTTGCCTAATTGCCTGCATAATTGCCTATCTAATTAACTGCCTAATGGCCTGCCTAATTGCCTGCCTAATTGCATGCTAATTAATTGCATAATTGCCTGCCTAATTTACTGCCTAATTGCCCTGCCTAATTGCCTTCCTAATAAATTTCCCATTGCCTGCCTTATTGACTGCCTAATTAACTGCCTAATTGCCTGACTAATTAACTGACTAATTGCCTGCCTAATTGCTTGCCTAATTGCCTGCCTAATTGCATGCTTAATTAATTGCCTAATTGCCTGCCTAATTGCTTGCCTAATTGCCTGCCTTATTGCATGGCCAATTCATTGCCCTAATTGCCTGCCTAATTGCCTGCCTAATTAACTGCCTAATTGCCTGCCTAATTAACTGACTAATTGCCTGCCTAATTGCTTGCCTAATTGCCTGCCTAATTGCATGCTTAATTAATTGCCTAATTGTCTGCCTAATGGCCTGCCTAATTAACTGCCTAATTGCCTGCCTAATTAACTGCCTTATTGCCTGCTTAATAAATGCCTAATTGCCTGCCTAATTAACTGCCTAATTACCTGCCTAATTACCTGCCAAATTAGCTGCTTCATTGCCTGCCTAATTGCCTGCCTAATTGCCTGCCTAATTGCTTTCCTAATTGCCTGCCTAATTGCATGCTTAATTAATTGCCTAATTGCCTGCCTTATTAACTGCCTAATTGCCTGCCTAATTACCTGCCTAATTGCCTGCTTAATTAATAGCCTAATTGCCTGCCTAATTAACTGCCTAATTGCCTGCCTAATTAATGCCTTATTGCCTGCCTAATTGCAGGCCTAATTAACTGCCTAATAACCTGCCTAATTATCTGGCCAAATTCCCTGCCTAATTAACTGCCTTATTGCCTGCCTAATTAACTGACTTATTGCCTGCCTAATTGCTTGCCTAATTGCCTGCCTAATTTCATGCTTAATTAATTGCCTAATTGCCTGCCTAATTGCTTGCCTAATTGCATGCCCAATTAATTGCCTAAATGCCTGCCTAATTGGCCTGCCTAATTAACTGCCTAAATGCCTGCCTAATTAACTGACTAATTGCCTGCCTAATTGCTTGCCTAATTGCCTGCCTAATTGCATGCTTAATTAATTGCCTAATTGCCTGCCTAATGGCCTGCCTAATTAACTGCCTAATTGCCTGACTAATAATCTTCTTAATTGCCTGCCTAAGTGCCTGCCTAATTGCCTGCCTAATTGCCTGCCTAATTAACTGCCTAATTGCCTGCCTAATTAACTGCTTAATTGCCTGCCTAATTGCCTGCCATATTGCCTGCTTTATTGCCTGCTTAATAATTACCTAATTGCCTGCATAATTGCTGCATAATTGCCTTCCTAATTGCCTGCCTAATTAACTGCCAAATTACCTGCGTAATTAACTGCCTTATTGCCTGCCTAATTAACTGCCTAATTACCTGCCAACTTAGCTGCTTAATTGCCTGCATAATTGCCTGCCTAATTATCTGCCTAATGGCCTGCGTAATTGCCTGCCTAATTGCCTGCCTAATTGCCTGCCTAATTGCCTGCCTAATTGCCTGCCTAATTAAATGCATAAATGCCTGCCTAATTATCTGCTCAATTGCCTGCCTATTACCTGCCTAATTCCCTGCCTAATTGCCTGCCTAATTATCTGCCTAATGGCCTGCCTAATTGACTGCCTAATTGCCTGCTTAATTGGTGCCTGCCTAATGGCCTGCCTTATGGCCTGCTTAATTAATTGCCTAATTGCCTGCCTAATTAACTTCCTAATTGCCTGCCTAATTTAATACCTAATTGCCTGCCTAATTGCCTGCCTAATTAAATGCATAATTGCCTGCCTAATATTCTGCTTAATTGCCTGCCTAATTGCCTGCCTAATTAAATGCCAAATTGCCTTCCTATTTAACCGCATAATTGCCTGCCTAACTGCCTGCCTATTTGCCTGCATAATTGCCTGCCTAATTAACTGCCTAATTGCCTGCCTAATTAACTGCCTAATTAACTGCCTAATTAACTGCCTAATTACCTGCCAAATTAGCTGCTTAATTGCTTGTTTAATTGCCTGCATAATTGCCTATCTAATTAACTGCCTAATGGCCTGCCTAATTGCCTCCCTAATTGCATTATTAATTATTGCCTGCCTAATTGCCTGCCTAATTAACTGCCCAAATGCCTGCCTAATTAACTGCCTTATTGCCTGCCTAATTGCCTGCTTAATTAATTGCATAATTGCCTGCTAATTGTCTGCCTAATTAACTGCCTAATTGCCTGCATAATTGCCTGCCTATAAACTGTCTAATTGCCTGCCTTATTAACTGCCTAATTACCTGCCTAATTAACTGCCTAATGGCCTGCCTAATTAACTACCTAATTGCCTGTCTAATTGCCTGCCTAATATACAGCCTAATTGCCTGCCTAATTATCTTCATAATGGCCTGCCTTATTAACTGCCTAATTGCCTGCTTAATTGCTTTCCTGCCTAATTGCCTGCCTAATTAACTGCCTAATCGCCTGCCTAATTGCCTGCCTAATTGCCTACATAATTAACTGCCTAATGGCCTTCTTAAATTATTGCCTAATTGCCTGCCTAATTGCCTGCCTAATTAACTGCCTAATTGCCTGCCTATTAACTGCCTAATTGCCTGCCTAATTGCCTGCCTAATTGTCTGCTTAATTGCCTGCTTAATTAATTACCTAATTGCCTGCATAATTGCCTGCCTAATTGCCTGCCTAATTAACTGCCAAATTACCTGCGTAATTAACTGCCTTATTGCCTGCCTAATTAACTGCCTAATTAACTGCCTAATTACCTGCAAAATTAGCTGCTTAATTGCCTGCCTAATTGCCTGCATAATTGCCTGCCCTAATTAACTGCCCTAATGGTCTGCTTAATTAATTGCCTAATTGCCTGCCTAATAAACTGCATAATTGCCTGCCTAATTAACTGCCTAATTGCCTGCCTAATTGCATGCCTAATTGCCTGCTAAATTGCCTGCTTAATTAATTATCTAATTGCCTGCATAATTGCCTGCCTAATTGCCTGCCTAATTAACTACCAAATTACCTGCGTAATTAACTGCCTTATTGCATGCCTAATTAACTGCCTAATTAACTGCCTAATTACCTGCCAACTTAGCTGCTTAATTGCCTGCCTAATTGCCTGCATAATGGCCTGCCTAATTAACTGCCTAATGGCCTGCATAATGCCTGCCTAATTGCCTGCCTAATTAATTGCCTTATTGCCTGCCTAATTGCCTGCCCTAATTAACCTGCCTAATTGCCTGCCTATTTAATGCCTAATTGCCTGCCTAATTGCCTGCCTAAATAAATGCCTAATTGCCTGCCTAAGTAACTGCCTAATTGCCTGCCTAATTACCTGCCTAATTGCCTGCTTAATTAATTGCCTAATTGCCTGCCTAATTGGCCTGCCTAATAAACTGCCTAATTAAATGCCTAATTGCCTGCCTAATTAAATGCTTAATTGCCTGACTAATTAACTGCTTAATTGCCTGCCTAATTGCCTGCCTAATTGCCTGCCTTATTGCATGCTTAATTAATTGCCTAATTGCCTTCCTAATAAATGCCTTATTGCCTGCGTAATTGCCTGCCTAATTGCAGGCCTAATTAACTGCCTATTTACATGCCTAATTGCCAGCCTAATGCCTGCCTAATTAAAATGCCTAATTGTCAGCCTAATTGCCTGCCTAATTGCTTGCTTTATAAATTGCCTAATTGCTTAACTAATTGACTGCCTAATTAACTGCCTTATTGCATGCCTAATTAAATAACTAATTGCCTGCCTAATTAACTACTTAATTAACTGTTAAATTACCTGCCAAATTAGCTGTAATTTCCTGCCTATTTGCCTGCATAATTGCCTGCCTAATAAACTGCCTAATGGCCTGCCTAATTGCCTGCTTAATTAATTGCCTAATTGCCTGCCTAATTGCCATCCTAATAAACTGCCTTATTGCCTGCCTAAATAAGTACCTTATTGCATGCCTAATTAAATGCCTTATTGCCTGCCTAATTGCCTGCTTAATTAATTGCCTATTTGCCTGCCTTATTGCCTGCCTAATAGCCTGCTTAATTAATTGCTTTTTTGCCTGCCTAATTGCCTGCCTAATTGCCTGCCTAATTGCCTGCCTAATTAAACTGACTAATTACCTGCTCAATTGCCTGCCTTATTGCCTGCCTAATAAACTGCCTAATTAAGTGCCTAATTGCCTGCCTAATTACCTGCATAATTGCCTGCCTAACTGCCTGCCTATTTGCCTGCCTAATTGCCTGCCTAATTAACTGCCTAATTGTCTGCCTAATTAACTGCCTAATTAACTGCCGAATTGCCTGTCTAATTGCCTGCCTAATATACTGCCTAATTGCCTGCCTAAATATCTTTCTAATGGCTCTGCCTAATTAACTTCCTAATTTCCTGTTAAATTGCTTGCCTGCCTAATTGCCTGCTTAATTGCTTGCCTAATTGCTTGCCTAATTAACAGCCTTATTGCCTGCCTAATCGCCCTAATTAATTGCTTGCCTAATTGCCTGCCTTATAATTTTCATTATTGCCTGCCTAATTGCCTGCCTATTGCCTGCATAATTAACTGCCAAATTGCCTGCCTAATAACTGCCTAATTGCCTTGCCTAATAAACTGCCTAATTGACTGCCTAATTACCTGCCAAATTAGCTGCTTAATTGCCTGCCTAATTGCCTGCATAATTTCCTGCCTATTTAAATGCCTAATTGCCTGCCTAATTGCCTGCCCAATTGCCTGCCTAATTAAATGCCTAATTGCCTGCCAAATTAACTGCCTAATTGCCTGCCTAATTGCTTGCCTTATTGCCTGCTTATTGCCTGCCTAATTAAATGCATAATTGCCTGCCTAATAATCTTCTTAATTGCCTGCCTAATTGCCTGCCTAATTGCCTGCCTAATTAACTGCCTAATTGCGTGCCTTATTAACTGCCTAATTGCCTGCCTAATTGCCTGCCTAATTGCCTGCCATATTGCCTGCTTTATTGCCTGCTTAATTAATTACCTAATTGCCTGCATAATTGCCTGCATAATTGCTTTCCTAATTGCCTGCCTAATTAACTGCCAAATTACCTGCGTAATTAACTGCCTTATTGCCTGCCTAATTAACTGCCTAATTACCTGCCAACTTTAGCTGCTTAATTGCCTGCATAATTGCCTGCCTAATTACCTGCCTAATGGCCTGCGTAATTGCCTGCCTAATTGCCTGCCTAATTAATTGCCTAATTGCCTGCCTAATTAACTGCCTAATTGCCTGCCTAATTGCATGCCTAATTGCCTGCCTAATTAAATGCATAATTGCCCTGCCTAATAATCTGCTCAATTGCCTGCCTATTACCTGCCTAATTCCCTGCCTAATTGCCTGCTTAATTATCTGCCTAATGGCCTGCCTAATTAACTCCCTAATTGCCTGCTTAATTGGTGCCTGCCTAATTGCCTGCCTAATTGCCTGCCTAATTAAATGCCTAATTGCCTGCCTGATTGCCTGCATAATTGCCTGCCTAACTGTCTGCCTATTTGCCTATCTAATTGCCTGCCTAATTATCTTCCTAATGGCCTGCTTATTAACTGCCTAATTGCCTGCTTAATTGCTTGCCTGCCCTAATTGCCTGCCTAATTGCTTGCCTAATTGCTTGCTTAATTAACTGCCCTATTACCTGCCTAATCGCCTAATTAATTGCTTGCCTTATTGCCTGCCTTATTATTTGCCTAATTGCCTGCCTAATTGCCTGCCTAATTGCCTGCCCTATTGCCTGCATAATTAACTGCCAAATTGCCTGCCTAATAACTGCCTAATTGCCTGCCTAATTAAATGACTAATTGACTGCCTAATGGACCTGCCAAATTAGCTGCTTAATTGCCTGCTAATTGCCTGCATATTGCCTGCCTATTTAAATGCCTAATTGCCTGCCTAATTGCCTGCCTTAAATGAATGCCTAATTGCCTGCCTAATTAACTGCCTAATTGCCTGCCTAATTACCTGCCTAATTGCTCTGCCTAATTACCTGCCTAATTGCCTGCTTAATTAATAGCCTAATTGCCTGCCTAATTAACTGACTAATTGCCTGCCTAATTGCTTGCCTAATTGCCTGCCTAATTGCATGCCCAATTAATTGCTTAATTGCCTGCCTAATTGCCTGCCTAATTACCTGCCTAATTGCCTGCCTATTTAACTGACTAATTGCCTGCCTAATTGCTTGCCTAATTGCTTGCCTAATTGCCTGCCTAATTGCATGCCTTATTACCTGCCCAAATGCCTGCTTAATTAATTGCCTAATTGCCTGCCTAATTACCTGCCTAATTGCCTGTCTAATTGCCTGCCTATATATTCTGCCTAATTGGCTGCCTAATTATCTTCCTAATGGCCTGCTTAATTATTTGCCTAATTGCCATCTTAATTGCTACCCTGCCTAATTGCCTGCCTAATTGCTTGCCTAATTGCTTGCTTAATTAACTGCCTTATTGCCTGCCTTGCCTGCCTAATCGCCTATTTAATTGCTTGCCTAATTGCCTGCCTTATTATTTGCCTAATTGCCTGCCTAATTGCCTGCCTATTGCCTGCATAATTAACTGCCAAAATGCCTGCCTAATAAGTGCCTAATTGCCTGCCTAATTGCCTGCCTAATTAACTGCCTAATTAACTGCCTAATTGACTGCCTAATTACCTGCCAAATTAGCTGCTTAATTGCCTACCTAATTGCCTGCATAATTGCCTGCCTATTAAAATGCCTAATTGCCTGCCTAATTAACTGCCTAATTGCCTGCCTAATAAATGCCTTATTGCCTGCCTAATTGCTTGCCTAATTGCCTGCCTAATTGCATGCTTAATTAATTGCCTAATTGCCTGCCTAATTGCTTGCCTAATTGCCTGCCTAATTGCATGCCCAATTAATTGCCTAATTGCCTGCCTAATTGCCTGCCTAATTAACTGACTAATTGCCTGCCTAATTGTTTGCCTAATTGCCTGCCTTATTGCATGCTTAATTAATTGCCTAATTGCCTGCCTAATGGCCTGCCTAATTAACTGCCTAATTTCCTGCCTAATTAACTGCCTAATTGCCTGCCTAATAAATGCCTAATTGCCTGCCTAATTAACTGCCTAATTAACTGCCTAATTGCCTGCTTAATTGCTTGCCTGCCTAATTGCCTGCCTAATTGCTTGCCTAATTGCTTGCTTAATTAACTGCCTTATTGCCTGCCTAATTGCCTTATTAATTGCTTGCCTAATTGCCTGCCTAATTATTTGCCTAATTGCCTGCCTAATTGCCTGCCTTATTTACTTCATAATTAACTGCCAAATTGCCTGCCTAATAACTGCCTAATTGTTTGCCTAATTAACAGCCTAATTAACTGCCAAATTACCTGCCAAATTAGCTGATTAATTGCTTGTCTAATTGCCTGCATAATTGCCTATCTAATTAACTGCCTAATGGCCTGCCTAATTGCCTGCCTAATTGCATGCTTAATTAATTGCCAAATTGCCTGCCTAATTAACTGCCTAATTGCCTGCCTAATTGCCTGCTTAATTAATTGCATAATTGTCTGCCTAATTAACTGCCTAATTGCCTGCCTAATTAACTGTCTAAATGCCTGCCTTATTAACTGCCTTATTGCCTGCCTAATTATCTGCCTAATGGCCTGCCTAATTAACTGCCTAATTGCCTGATTAATTGCTTGCCTGCCTAATTACCTGCCTAATTGCCTGCCTAATTAAATGCCTAATTGCTTGCCTGATTGCCTGCATTATTGCCTGCCTAACTGCCTGCCTTTTGCCTGCCTAATTGCCTGCCTAATTAACTGCCAAATTCCCTGCCTAATTAACTGCCTAATTGCCTGTCTAAATGCCTGCCTTATAAACTGCCTAATTGCCTGCCTAATTATCTTCCTAATGGCCTGCCTAATTAACTGCCTAATTGCCTGCTTAATTGCTAGCCTGCCTAATTGCCTGCCTAATTGCTTGCCTAATTGCTTGCTTAATTAACTGCCTTATTGCCTGCCTAATCGCCTTATTAATTGCTTGCCTTATTGCCTCTCTTATTTTTTGCCTAATTGCCTGCCTAATTGCCTGCCTATTGCCTGCATAATTAACTGCCAAATTGCCTGCCTAATAATATCTTAATTGCCTGCCTAATTAACTGCCTAATTGCCTGCCTAAATAAATGCCTAATTGCCTGCCTAAGTAACTGCCTAATTGCCTACCTAATTACCTGCCTAATTGCCTGCTTAATTAATTGCCTAATTGCCTGCCTAATTGCCTGCCTAATTAACTGCCTAATTGCCTGCCTAATTAAATGCCTAATTGCCTGCCTAATTAAATGCTTAATTGCCTGCCTGCCTAATTGCCTGCCTAATTGCCTGCCTAATTGCCTTCCTAATTAATTGCCCAATTGCCTGCCTTATTGACTGCCTAATTGCCTGCTTAATTAATTGCCTAATTGCCTTTCTAATTTACTGCCTAATTGCCTGCCTAATTGCCTGCCTAATTGCCTGCTTATTGCCTGCCTAATTGCCTGCCTAATTAAATGCATAATTGCCTGCCTAATTATCTTCTTAATTGCCTTCCTAATTGCCTGCCTAATTCCCTGCCTAATTGCCTGCCTAATTTCCTGCCTAATTAAATGCCTAATTGCCTGCCTAATTACCTGCATAATTGCCTGCCTAACTGCCTGCCTATTTGCCTGCCTAATTGCCTGCCTAATTAACTGCCTAATTGTCTGCCTAATTAACTGCCTAATTAACTGCCGAATTGCCTGTCTAATTGCCTGCCTAATATACTGCCTAATTGCCTGCCTAAATATCTTTCTAATGGCCTGCCTAATTAACTGCCTAATTGCCTGTTAAATTGCTTGCCTGCCTAATTGCCTGCTTAATTGCTTGCCTAATTGCTTGCTTAATTAACTGCCTTATTGCCTGCCTAATCGCCTAATTAATTGCTTGCCTAATTGCCTGCCTTATTATTTGCATCATTGCCTGCCTAATTGCCTGCCTATTGCCTGCATAATTGCCTGCCTATTTAAATGCCTAATTGCCTGCCTAATTGCCTGCCTAATTGCCTGCTTATTGCCTGGCTAATTGCCTGCCTAATTAAATGCATAATTGCCTGCCTAATTATCTTCTTAATTGCCTTCCTAATTGCCTGCCTAATTGCCTGCCTAATAACTGCCTAATTGCCTGCCTAATTAACTGCCTAATTGACTGCCTAATTACCTGCCAAATTAGCTGCTTAATTGCCTGCCTTATTGCCTGCATAATTGCCTGCCTATTTAAATGCCTAATTGTCAGCCTAATTGCCTGCCTAATTGCTTGCTTTATAAATTGCCTAATTGCTTAACTAATTGACTGCCTAATTAACTGCCTTATTGCGTGCCTAATTAAATAACTAATTGCCTGCCTAATTAACTACTTAACTAACTGTTTAATTACCTGCCAAGTGAGCTGTAATTTCCTGCCTATTTGCCTGCATAATTGCCTGCCTAATAAACTGCCTAATGGCCTGCCTAATTGCCTGCTTTATTAATTGCCTAATTGCCTGCCTAATTGCCTTCCTAATAAACTGCCTTATTGCCTGCCTAAATAAGTACCTTATTGCATGCCTAATTAAATGCCTTATTGCCTGCCTAATTGCCTGCTTAATTAATTGCCTATTTGCCTGCCTAATTGCCTGCCTAATTGCCTGCTTAATTAATTGCTTTTTTGCCTGCCTAATTGCCTGCCTAATTGCCTGCCTAATTGCCTGCCTAATTAACTGCCTAATTACCTGCTCAATTGCCTGCCTTATTGCCTGCCTGATAAACTGCCTAATTAAGTGCCTAATTGCCTGCCTAATTACCTGCATAATTGCCTGCCTAACTGCCTGCCTATTTGCCTGCCTAATTGCCTGCCTATTGCCTGCATAATTAACTGCCAAATTGCCTGCCTAATAACTGCCTAATTGCCTGCCTAATTAACTGCCTAATTGACTGCCTAATTACCTGCCAAATTAGCTGCTTAATTGCCTGCCTAATTGCCTTCATAATTGCCTGCCTATTTAAATGCCTAATTGCCTGCCTAATTGCCTGCCTAATTAAATGCCTAATTGCCTGCCTAATTAACTGCCTAATTGCCTGCCTAATTGCTTGCCTAATTGCCTGCTTATTGCCTGCCTAATTGCCTGCCTAATTAAATGCATAATTGCCTGCCTAATAATCTTCTTAATTGCCTGCCTAATTGCCTGCCTAATTATTTGCCTAATTGCGTGCCTAATTAACTGCCTAATTGCCTGCCTAATTGCCTGCCTAATTGCCTGCCATATTGCCTGCTTTATTGCCTGCCTAATTGCCTGCTTAATTGCCTGCTTAATTAATAACCTAATTGCCTGCATAATTGCCTGCATAATTGCCTGCCTAATTGCATGCCTAATTAACTGCCAAATTACCTGCGTAATTAACTGCCTTATTGCCTGCCTAATTAACTGCCTAATTAACTGCCTAATTACCTGCCAACTTAGCTGCTTAATTGCCTGCCTAATTGACTGCATAATTGCCTGCCTAATTAACTGCCTAATTGCCTGCCTAATTAACTGCCTAATTAACTGCCTAATTGCCTGCCTAATTGCCTGCCTAATTGCCTGCCTAATTAAATGCATAATTGCCTGCCTAATTATCTGCTTAATTGCCTGCCTAATTACCTCCCTAATTCCCTGCCTTATTGCCTGCCTAATTATCTGCCTTATGGCCTGCCTAATTACCTGCCTAATTGCCTGCTTAATTGGTGCCTGCCTAATTGCCTGCCTAATTGCCTGCCTAATTAAATGCCTAATTGCCTGCCTGATTGCCTGCATAATTGCCTGCCAAACTGCCTGCCTATTTGCCTGCTAATTGCCTGCCTAATTAACTGCCAATTTCCCTGCCTAATTAACTGCCTAATTGCCTGCCTAATTATCTTCCTAATGGCCTGCCTTATTAACTGCCTAATTGCCTGCTTAATTGCTTGCCTGCCTAATTGCCTGCCTAATTACTTGCCTAATTGCTTGCTTAATTAACTGCCTTATTGCCTGCCTTATCGCCTAATTAATTGCTTGCCTAATTGCCTGCCTTATTATTTGCTTAATTGCCTGCCTAATTGACTGCATAATTGCCTGCCTATTTAGTTGCCTAATTGCCTGCCTAATTGACTGCCTAAATAAATGCCTAATTGCCTGCCTAATTAACTGCCTAATTGCCTGCCTAATTACCTGCCCAATTGCCTGCTTAATTAATTGCCTAATTGCCTGCCTAATTGCCTGCCTAATTGCCTGTCTAATTGCCTGCCTAATATACTGCCTAATTGCCTGCCTAATTATCTTCCTAATGGCCTGCTTAATTATTTGCCTAATTGCCTGCTTAATTGCTTGCCTGCCTAATTGCCTGCCTAATTGATTGCTTAATTAACTGCCAAATTGCCTGCCTAAAAAGTGCCTAATTGCCTGCCTAATTGCCTGCCTAATTAACTGCCTAATTGACTGCCTAATTACCTGCCAAATTAGCTGCTTAATTGCCTGCCTAATTGCCTGCATAATTGCCTGCCTATTAAAATGCCTATTTGCCTGCCTAATTAACTGCCTAATTGCCTGCCTAATAAATGCCTTATTGCCTGCCTAATTGCCTGCCTAATTGCCTGCCTAATATACTGCCTAATTGACTGCCTAATTACCTGCCAAATTAGCTGCTTAATTTCCTGCCTAATTGCCGGCATAATTGCCTGCCTAATTAAATGCCTAATGGCCTGCCTAATCACCTGCCTAATTAAATGCCTAATTGCCTGCCTAATTAACTGCTTATTGCCTGCCTAATTGCCTGCTTAATTAATTTTCTAATTGCCTGCCTAATTAACTGCCTAATTGCCTGCCTAATTAAATGCCTAATTGCCTGCTTAATTAAATGCTTAATTGCCTGCCTTATTAAATGCTTAATTGCCTTTCTAATTAACTGCTTAATTGCCTGCCTAATTGCCTGCCTAATTGCATGCTTAATTAAATGCCTAATTACTAGCCTAATTGCCTGCCTAATTAAATGCTTAATTGCCTGCCTTATTAAATGCTTAATTGCCTTTCTAATTAACTGCTTAATTGCCTGCCTAATTGCCTGCCTAATTGCTTGCTTTATTAATTGCCTAATTGCTTGCCTAATTGACTGCCTAATTAACTGCCTTATTGCCTGCCTAATTAAATAACTAATTGCCTGCTTATTAACTACTTAATTAACTGCCTAATTACCTGCCAAATTAGCTGTAATTTCCTGCCTATTTGCCTGCATAATTGCCTGCCTAATAAACTGTTTAATGGCCTGCCTAATGGCCTGCCTAATAAACTGTTTAATGGCCTGTCTAATTGCCTGCTTAATTAATTGCCTAATTGCCTGCCTAATTTACTGCCTAATTGCCTGCCTAATTGCATGCCTAATTAACTGCCAAATTACCTGCGTAATTAACTGCCTTATTACCTGCCTAATTAACTGCCTAATTGACTGCCTAATTACCTGCCAACTTAGCTGCTTAATTGCCTGCCTAATTGACTGCATAATTGCCTGCCTAATTAACTGCCTAATTGCCTGCCTAATTGCCTGCCTAATTGCCTGCCTAATTGCCTGCCTAATTAAATGCATAATTGCCTGCCTAATTATCTGCTTAATTGCCTGCCTAATTACCTGCCTAATCCCCTGCCTTATTGCCTGCCTAATTATCTGCCTTATGGCCTGCCTAATTAACTGCCTAATTGCCTGCCTAATTAACTGCCTAATTAACTGCTCAATTGCCTGCCTTATTGCCTGCCTAATCAACTGCCTAATTAAATGCCTAATTGCCTTCCTAATTGCCTGCTTAATTGCTTGCCTGCCTAATTAACTGCCTAATTGCCGACCTAATTGCCTAATTAATTGCTTGCCTAATTGCCTGCCTTATTATTAGCCTAATTGCCTGCCTAATTGCCTGCGTATTGCCTGCATAATAAACTGCCAAATTGCCTGCCTAATAACTGCCTAATTGCCTGCCTAATTAACTGCCTAATTGACTGCCTAATTACCTGCCAAATTAGCTGCTTAATTGCCTGCCTAATTGCCTGCATAATTGCCTGCCTATTTAAATGCCTAATTGCCTGCCTAATTGCCTGCCTAATTGCCTGCCTAATTAAATGCCTAATTGCCTGCCTAATTGCCTGCCTAATTGCCTGCCTAATTAACTGCCTAATTGCCTGCCTAATTAACTGCCTAATTGCCTGCCTTATAAATGCCTTATTGCCTGCCTATTGCCTTCCTAATTGCAGGCCTAATTAACTGCCTAATACCTGCCTAATTAACTGCCAAATTCCCTTCCTAATTAACTGCCTAATTGCCTGTCTAATTGCGTGCCTAATATACTGCCTAATTGCCTGCCTAGTTATCTTCCTAATGGCTTGCCTAATTAACTGCCTAATTGCCTGCTTAATTACTTGCCTGCCTAATTGCCTGCCTAATTGCTTTCCTAATTGCTTGCTTAATTAACTGCCTTATTGCCTGCCTAATTGCCTAATTAATTGCTTGCATAATTGCCTGCCTAATTATTTGCCTAATTGACTGCCTAATTACCTGCCAAATGAGCTGCTTAATTGCCTGCCTAATTGCCTGCCTTATTGCCTGCATAATTAACAGCCAAATTGCCTGCCTAATAACTGCCTAATTGCCTGCCTAATTACCTGCCAAATTAGCTGCTTAATTGCCTGCCGAATTGCCGGCATAATTGCCTGCCTAATTAAATGCCTAAAGGCCTGCCTAATTGCCTGCTTAATTGCCTGCCTAATTAAATGCCTAATTGCCTTCCTAATTAACTGCCTTATTGCCTGCTTAATTAATTACCTAATTGCCTGCCTAATTAACTGCGTAATTGCCTGCCTAATTAAATGCCTAATTGCCTGCCTAATTAAATGCTTAATTGCCTGCCTAATTGCCTGCCTAATTGCCTGTCTAATTGCCTGCCTAATATACTGCCTAATTGCCTGCCTAATTATCTTCCTAATGGCCTGCTTAATTATTTGCCTAATTGCCTGCTTAATTGCTTGCCTGCCTAATTGCCTGCCTAATTGATTGCTTAATTAACTGCCAAATTGCCTGCCTAAAAAGTGCCTAATTGCCTGCCTAATTGCCTGCCTAATTAACTGCCTAATTGACTGCCTAATTACCTGCCAAATTAGCTGCTTAATTGCCTGCCTAATTGCCTGCATAATTGCCTGCCTATTAAAATGCCTATTTGCCTGCCTAATTAACTGCCTAATTGCCTGCCTAATAAATGCCTTATTGCCTGCCTAATTGCCTGCCTAATTGCCTGCCTAATATACTGCCTAATTGACTGCCTAATTACCTGCCAAATTAGCTGCTTAATTTCCTGCCTAATTGCCGGCATAATTGCCTGCCTAATTAAATGCCTAATGGCCTGCCTAATCACCTGCCTTATTAAATGCCTAATTGCCTGCCTAATTAACTGCTTATTGCCTGCCTAATTGCCTGCTTAATTAATTTTCTAATTGCCTGCCTAATTAACTGCCTAATTGCCTGCCTAATTAAATGCCTAATTGCCTGCTTAATTAAATGCTTAATTGCCTGCCTTATTAAATGCTTAATTGCCTTTCTAATTAACTGCTTAATTGCCTGCCTAATTGCCTGCCTAATTGCATGCTTAATTAAATGCCTAATTACTAGCCTAATTGCCTGCCTAATTAAATGCTTAATTGCCTGCCTTATTAAATGCTTAATTGCCTTTCTAATTAACTGCTTAATTGCCTGCCTAATTGCCTGCCTAATTGCTTGCTTTATTAATTGCCTAATTGCTTGCCTAATTGACTGCCTAATTAACTGCCTTATTGCCTGCCTAATTAAATAACTAATTGCCTGCTTATTAACTACTTAATTAACTGCCTAATTACCTGCCAAATTAGCTGTAATTTCCTGCCTATTTGCCTGCATAATTGCCTGCCTAATAAACTGTTTAATGGCCTGCCTAATGGCCTGCCTAATAAACTGTTTAATGGCCTGTCTAATTGCCTGCTTAATTAATTGCCTAATTGCCTGCCTAATTTACTGCCTAATTGCCTGCCTAATTGCATGCCTAATTAACTGCCAAATTACCTGCGTAATTAACTGCCTTATTACCTGCCTAATTAACTGCCTAATTAACTTGCCTAATTACCTGCCAACTTAGCTGCTTAATTGCCTGCCTAATTGACTGCATAATTGCCTGCCTAATTAACTGCCTAATTGCCTGCCTAATTGCCTGCCTAATAGCCTGCCTAATTGCCTGCCTAATTAAATGCATAATTGCCTGCCTAATTATCTGCTTAATTGCCTGCCTAATTACCTGCCTAATCCCCTGCCTTATTGCCTGCCTAATTATCTGCCTTATGGCCTGCCTAATTAACTGCCTAATTGCCTGCCTAATTAACTGCCTAATTAACTGCTCAATTGCCTGCCTTATTGCCTGCCTAATCAACTGCCTAATTAAATGCCTAATTGCCTTCCTAATTGCCTGCTTAATTGCTTGCCTGCCTAATTAACTGCCTAATTGCCGACCTAATTGCCTACCTAATTACCTGCATAATTGCCTGCCTAACAGCCTGCCTAATTAACTGCGAAATTGATTGCCTAATTAACTGCCTAATTGTCTGCCTAATTAACTGCCTAATTAAATGCCTAATTGCCTGTCTAATTGCCTGCCTAATATACTGCCTAATTGCCTGCCTAATTATCTTCCTAATGGCCTGCCTAATTAACTGCCTAATTGCCTGCTTAATTGCTTGCCTGCCCTAATTGCCCTGCTTAATTGCTTGCCTAATTGCTTGCTTAATTAACTGCCTTATTGCCTGCCTAATCGCCTAATTAATTGCTTGCCTAATTGCCTGCCTTATTATTAGCCTAATTGCCTGCCTAATTGCCTGCGTATTGCCTGCATAATAAACTGCCAAATTGCCTGCCTAATAACTGCCTAATTGCCTGCCTAATTAACTGCCTAATTGACTGCCTAATTACCTGCCAAATTAGCTGCTTAATTGCCTGCCTAATTGCCTGCATAATTGCCTGCCTATTTAAATGCCTAATTGCCTGCCTAATTGCCTGCCTAATTGCCTGCCTAATTAAATGCCTAATAGCCTGCCTAATTGCCTGCCTAATTGCCTGCCTAATTAACTGCCTAATTGCCTGCCTAATTAACTGCCTAATTGCCTGCCTTATAAATGCCTTATTGCCTGCCTAATTGCCTTCCTAATTGCAGGCCTAATTAACTGCCTAATACCTGCCTAATTAACTGCCAAATTCCCTTCCTAATTAACTGCCTAATTGCCTGTCTAATTGCGTGCCTAATATACTGCCTAATTGCCTGCCTAGTTATCTTCCTAATGGCTTGCCTAATTAACTGCCTAATTGCCTGCTTAATTACTTGCCTGCCTAATTGCCTGCCTAATTGCTTTCCTAATTGCTTGCTTAATTAACTGCCTTATTGCCTGCCTAATTGCCTAATTAATTGCTTGCATAATTGCCTGCCTAATTATTTGCCTAATTGACTGCCTAATTACCTGCCAAATGAGCTGCTTAATTGCCTGCCTAATTGCCTGCCTTATTGCCTGCATAATTAACAGCCAAATTGCCTGCCTAATAACTGCCTAATTGCCTGCCTAATTACCTGCCAAATTAGCTGCTTAATTGCCTGCCGAATTGCCGGCATAATTGCCTGCCTAATTAAATGCCTAAAGGCCTGCCTAATTGCCTGCTTAATTGCCTGCCTAATTAAATGCCTAATTGCCTTCCTAATTAACTGCCTTATTGCCTGCTTAATTAATTACCTAATTGCCTGCCTAATTAACTGCGTAATTGCCTGCCTAATTAAATGCCTAATTGCCTGCCTAATTAAATGCTTAATTGCCTGCCTAATTGCCTGCCTAATTGCCTGCCTTTTGCATGCTTAATTAATTGCCTAATTGCTGCCTAATTGCCTGCCTAATTAACTGCTTATTGCTTGCCTAATTGCCTGCCTAATTGCCTGCCTAATTGCCTGCTTAATAAATGCCTTATTGCCTGCCTAATTGCCTGCCTTATTGCAGGCCTAATTAACTGCCTAATTTCATGCCTAATTGCCTGCCTAATGCCTGCCTATTAAAATGCCTAATTGTCTGCCTAATTGCCTGCCTAATTGCTTGCTTTATTAATTGCCTAATTGCCTGCCTAATTGCCTGCCTAATTGCATGCTTAATTAATTGCCTAATTGCCTGCCTAATTAACTACCTAATTCTCTGCCTTATAAACTGCCTAATTGCCTACCTAATTAACTGCATAATTGCCTGCTTAATTGGCTGCTTAATTTATTACCTAATTGCATGCCTAATTGCCTGCCTAAATAAATGCATAATTGCCTGCCTAATTAATTGCCTTATTGCCTGCCTAATTATTTGCCTAATTGCCTGCCTAATTTAATGCCTAATTGCCTGCATAATTGCCTGCTTAATTAATTGCCTAATTACCTGCCTAATTGCCTTCCTAATTAACTGCCTAATTTCCTGCCTAATTAAGTACCTAATTGCCTGCCTAATTGCCTGCCTTATTGCCTGCCTAATTAAATGCCTAATTGCCTGCTTAATTGCCTGCCTAATTGCCTGCCAAATTGCCTGCCTTATTGCCTGCCTAATTGCCTGTCTTATTGCCTGCCTAATATACTGCCTAATTGCCTGCCTAATTATCTTCCTTATGGCCTGCCTTATTAACTGCCTAATTGCCTGCTTAATTGCTTGCCTGCCTAATTGCCTGCCTAATTACTTTGCCTAATTGCTTGCTTAATTAACTGCCTTATTGCCTGCCTTATCGCCTAATTAATTGCTTGCCTAATTGCCTGCCTTATTATTTGCTTAATTGCCTGCCTAATTGACTGCATAATTGCCTGCCTATTTAAATGCCTAATTGCCTGCCTAATTGACTGCCTAAATAAATGCCTAATTGCCTGCCCAATTAACTGCCTAATTGCCTGCCTAATTACCTGCCCAATTGCCTGCTTAATTAATTGCTTAATTGCCTGCCTAATTGCCTGCCTAATTGCCTGTCTAATTGCCTGCCCAATATACTGCCTAATTGCCTGCCTAATTATCTTCCTAATGGCCTGCTTAATTATTTGCCTAATTGCCTGCTTAATTGCTTGCCTGCCTAATTGCTTGCTTATTTAACTGCCTTATTGCCTGCCTAATCGCCTATTTAATTGCTTGCCTAATTGCCTGCCTTATTATTTGCCTAATTGCCTGCCTAATTGCCTGCCTATTGCCTGCATAATTAACTGCCAAATTGCCTGCCTAATAAGTGCCTAATTGCCTGCCTAATTGCCTGCCTAATTGCCTGCCTAATTAACTGCCTAATTGACTGCCTAATTACCTGCCAAATTAGCTGCTTAATTGCCTGCCTAATTGCCTGCATATATGCCTGCCTATTAAAATGCCTAATTGCCTGCCTAATTAACTGCCTAATTGCCTGCCTAATTGCAGGCCTAATTAACTGCCTAATTACCTGCCTAATTATCTGCCAAATTCCCTGCCTAATTAACTGCATAATTGCCTGCCTAATTAACTGAATAATTGCCTGCCTAATTGCTTGCCTAATTGCCTGCCTAATTGCATGCTTAATTAATTGCCTAATTGCCTGCCTAATTGCCTGCCTAATTAACTGCCTAATTGCCTGCCTAATTAACTGAATAATTGCCTGCCTAATTGCTTGCCTAATTGCCTGCCTAATTGCATGCTTAATTAATTGCCTAATTGCCTGCCTAATTAACTGCCTAATTGCCTGCCTAATTTACTGCCTAATTGCCTGCCTAATAAATGCCTTATTGCCCGCCTAATTGCTTGCCTAATTGCAGGCCTAATTAACTGCCTAATTAACTGCCTAATTACCTGCCTAATTACCTGCCTAATTAACTGCCAAATTCCCTGCCTAATTAACTGCCTAATTGCCTGTCTAAATGCCTGTTTAATATACTGCCTAATTGCCTGCCTAGTTATCTTACTAATGGCCTGCCTAATTAACTGCCTAATTGCCTGCTTTATTGCTTGCCTAATTGCCTGCCTTATTGCATGCCCAATTAATTGCCTAATTGCCTGCCTAATTGCCTGCCTAATTAACTGCCTAATTGCCTGCCTAAATAACTGCCTAATTGCCTGCCTAATTGCTTGCCTAATTGCCTGCCTAATTGCATGCTTAATTAATTGCCTGCCTAATGGCCTGCCTAATTAACTGCCAAATTGCCTGCCTATAACTGCCTAATTGCCTACCTAATTAACTGCCTAATTAACTGCCTAAATACCTGACAAATTAGCTGCTTAATTGCCTGCCTAATTGCCGGCCTAATTGCCTGCCTAATTAAATGCCTTATGGCCTAATTAATTGACTGCTAATTGCCTGCCTAATTAAATGCCCTAATTGCCTGCCTAATAAACTGCCTAATTGCCTGCTTAATTAATTGCCTAATTGCCTGCCTAATTAACTGCCTAATTGCCTGCCTAATGAAATGCTTATTTGCCTGCCTAATTAACTTCTTAATTGCCTGCCTAATTGCCTGCCTAATTGCCTGCCTAATTGCCTGCCTTATTGCATGCTTAATTAATTGCCTAATTGCCTGCCTAATGCCTGTCTAATTAAATGCCTAATTGTCAGCCTAATTGCCTGCTTAATTGCTTGCTTTATTAATTGCCTAATTGCCTGCCTAATTGACTGCCTAATTAACTGTCTTATTGCCTGCCTAATTAAATAACTAATTGCCTGCCTAATTAACTACCTAATTAACTACCTAATTACCTGCCAAATTAGCTGTAATTTCCTGCCTATTTGCCTAAATAATTGCCTGCCTAATAAACTGCCTAAAGGCCTGCCTAATTGCCTGCTTAATAATTGCCTATTTGCCTGGATAATTCCTTGCCTAATAAACTGCCTAATTGCCTGCCTAATTAACTGCCTAATTGCCTGCTTTATTTATTACCTAATTGCCTGCCTAATTGCCTGCCTAATTAAATGCCTTATTGCCTGCCTAATTAATTGCCTTATTGCCTGCCTTATGGACTGCCTAATTGCCTGCTTAATTAATTGCCTAATTGCCTTTCTAATTTACTGCCTAATTGCCTGCCTAATTGCCTGCCTAATTGCCTGCCTAATTGCCTGCTTATTGCCAGCCTAATTGCCTGCCTAATTAAATGCCTAATTGCCTGCTTAATTGCTTGCCTGCCTAATTGCCTGCTTAATTGCTTGCCTGCCTAATTGCCTGCTTAATTGCTTGCCTAATTGCTTGCTTAATTAACTGCCTTATTGCCTGCCTAATCGCCTAATTAATTGCTTGCCTAATTGCCTGCCTTATTATTTGCCTAATTGCCTGCCTAATTGCCTGCCTAATTAACTGCCTAATTGCCTGCCTAATTAACTGCCTAATTGCCTGCCTAATTAAATGCCTAATTGCCTGCCTAATTAACTGCCTAATTCCTGCCTAATTACCTTTCTAATTACCTGCTTAATTAAATGCCTAATTGCCTGCCTAATTGCCTGCCTAATTAACTGCCTTATTGCCTGCCTAATTAAACTGCCTAATTGCCTGCCTTTTTTAAATGCCTAATTGCCTGCCTAATTGCCTGCCTAATTGCCTTCCTAATTAACTGCCTAATTGCCTGCCTAAATAAGTACCTAATTGCCTGCCTAATTGCCTGTCTAATAAAATGCTTAATTGCCTGCCTAATTATCTGCTAAATTGCCTGCCTAATTGCCTGCCTAATTGCCTGCTTATTGCCAGCCTAATTGCCTGCCTAATTAACTGCCTAATTGCCTGCCTAATTGCCTGCCTAATTGCCTTCCTAATTAACTGCCTAATTGCCTGCCTAAATAAGTACCTAATTGCCTGCCTAATTGCCTGTCTAATAAAATGCTTAATTGCCTGCCTAATTATCTGCTAAATTGCCTGCCTAATTGCCTGCCTAATTGCCTGCCTTATTAAATGCCTAATTGCCTGCCTAATTACCTGCATAATTGCCTGCCTAACTGCCTGCCTATTTGCCTGCCTAATTGCCTGCTTAATTAACTGCCTAATTGCCTGCCTAATTAACTGACTAATTAAACTGCCTAATTACCTGCCAAATTAGCTGCTTAATTGCTTGCCTAATTGCCTGCATAAATTGCCTATCTAATTAACTGCCTAATGGCCTGCCTAATGGCCTGCCTAATTGCATGTTTAATTAATTGCCAAATCGCCTGCCTAATTAACTGCCTAACTGCCTGCCTAATTGCCTGCCTAAATGCATGCTTAATTAATTGCCTAATTGCCTGCCTAATTGCTTGCCTAATTGCCTGCCTAATTGCATGCCCAATTAATTGCCTAATTGCCTGCCTAATTGCCTGCCTAATTAACTGCTTAATTGCCTGCCTAATTAACTGACTAATTGCCTGCCTAATTGCTTGCCTAATTGCCTGCCTAATTGCATGCTTAATTAATTGCCTAATTGCCTGCCTAATGGCCTGCCTAATTAACTGCCTAATTGCTTGCCTAATTGCCTGCCTAATTGCTTGCCTATTTTCCTGCCTAATTGCATGCTTAATTAATTGCCTAATTGCCTGCATAATGGCCTGCCTAATTAACTGCCTAATTGCCTGCCTAATTAACTGCCTAATTGCCTGCCTAATAATTGCCTTATTGCCTGCCTAATTGCAGGCCTAATTAACTGCCTAATTACCTGCCTAATTATCTGCCAAATTCCCTGCCTAATTAACTGCCTAATTGCCTGCCTAATTATCTGCCTAATTGCCTGCCTAATTAACTGCCTAATTGCCTGCCTAATTAACTGCCTAATTGCCTGCCTAATAAATGCCTTATTGCCTGCCTAATTGCCTGCCTAATTGCAGGCCTAATTAACTGCCTAATTACCTGCCTAATTATCTGCCAAATTCCCTGCCTAATTAACTGCATAATTGCCTGCCTAATTATCTGCCTAATTGCCTGCCTAATTAACTGACTAATTGCCTGCCTAATTGCTTGCCTAATTGCCTGCCTAATTGCATGCTTAATTAATTGCCTAATTGCCTGCCTAATGGCCTGCCTAATTAAACTGCCTAATTGCCTGCCTAATTAACTGCCTAATTGCCTGCCTAATAAATGCCTTATTGCCTGCCTAATTGCCTGCCTAATTGCAGGCCTAATTAACTGCCTATTTACCTGCCTAATTAACTGCCAAATTGCCTGCCCAATAACTGCCTAATTGCCTGCATAATTAACAGCCTAATTAACTGCCTAATAACTTGCCAAAATTAGCTGCTTAATTGCCTGCCTAATTGCCAGCATAATTGCCTGCCTAATTAAATGCCTAATGGCCTGCTTAATTGCCTGCTTAATTGCCTGCTTATTGCCTGCCTAATTAAATGCCTAATTGCCTGCCTAATTAACTGCCTAATTGCCTGCTTTTTGCCTGCTTAAATAATTGCCTAATTGCCTGCCTAATTAACTGCCTAATTGCCTGCCTAATTAAATGCCTAATTGCCTGCCTAATTAAATGCCTTATTGCCTGCCTAATTAAATGCTTAATTGCCTGCCTAATTAACTGCTTAATTGCCTGCCTAATTGCCTGCCTAATTGCATGCTTAATTAATTGCCTAATTGCATGCTTAATTAATTGCCTAATTACCTGCCTAATTGCCTGCCTAATTAACTGCTTAATTGCCTGCCTAATTGCCTGCCTAATTGCCTGCCAAATTGCCTGCCTTATAAATGCCTAATTGCCTGCCTAATTGCCTGCCTAATGGCCTGCCTAATTAACTGCCTAATTGTCTGCCTAATTAACTGCCCTAATTGCCCTGCCTAATAAATGCCTTATTGCCTGCCTAATTGCCTGCCTAATTGCAGGCCTAATTAACTGCCTATTTACCTGCCTAATTAACTGCCAAATTGCCTGCCTAATAACTGCCTAATTGCCTGCATAATTAACAGCCTAATTAACTGCCTAATAAATTGCTAAATTAGCTGCTTAATTGCCTGCCTAATTGCCAGCATAATTGCCTGCCTAATTAAATGCCTAATGGCCTGCTTAATTGCCTGCTTAATTGCCTGCTTATTGCCTGCCTAATTAAATGCCTAATTGCCTGCCTAATTAACTGCCTAATTGCCTGCTTTTTGCCTGCTTAAATAATTGCCTAATTGCCTGCCTAATTAACTGCCTAATTGCCTGCCTAATTAAATGCCTAATTGCCTGCCTAATTAAATGCCTTATTGCCTGCCTAATTAAATGCTTAATTGCCTGCCTAATTAACTGCTTAATTGCCTGCCTAATTGCCTGCCTAATTGCATGCTTAATTAATTGCCTAATTGCATGCTTAATTAATTGCCTAATTACCTGCCTAATTGCCTGCCTAATTAGCTGCTTAATTGCCTGCATAATTGCCTGCCTATTAAAATGCCTAATTGCCTGCCTAATTAACTGCCTAATTGCCTGCCTAATAAACTGCCTAATAAACTGCCTAATTAACTGCCTAATTAACTGCCTTATTACCTGCCAAATTAGCTGATTAATTGCTTGTCTAATTGCCTGCATAATTGCCTATCTAATTAACTGCCTAATGGCCTGCCTAATTGCCTGCCTAATTGCATGCTTAATTAATTGCCAAATTGCCTGCCTAATTAACTGCCTAATTGCCTGCCTAATTGCCTGCTTAATTAATTGCATAATTGTCTGCCTAATTAACTGCCTAATTGCCTGCCTAATTAACTGTCTAAATGCCTGCCTTATTAACTGCCTTATTGCCTGCCTAATTGCCTGCTTAATTAATTGCATAATTGTCTGCCTAATTAACTGCCTAATGGCCTGCCTAATTAACTGCCTAATTGCCTGATTAATTGCTTGCCTGCCTAATTACCTGCCTAATTGCCTGCCTAATTAAATGCCTAATTGCTTGCCTGATTGCCTGCATTATTGCCTGCCTAACTGCCTGCCTTTTGCCTGCCTAATTGCCTGCCTAATTAACTGCCAAATTCCCTGCCTAATTAACTGCCTAATTGCCTGTCTAAATGCCTGCCTTATAAACTGCCTAATTGCCTGCCTAATTATCTTCCTAATGGCCTGCCTAATTAACTGCCTAATTGCCTGCTTAATTGCTTGCCTGCCTAATTGCCTGCCTAATTGCTTGCCTAATTGCTTGCTTAATTAACTGCCTTATTGCCTGCCTAATCGCCTTATTAATTGCTTGCCTAATTGCCTGCCTTATTATTTGCCTAATTGCCTGCCTAATTGCCTGCCTATTGCCTGCATAATTAACTTCCAAATTGCCTGCCTAATAACATCTTAATTGCCTGCCTAATTAACTGCCTAATTGCCTGCCTAAATAAATGCCTAATTGCCTGCCTAAGTAACTGCCTAATTGCCTACCTAATTACCTGCCTAATTGCCTGCTTAATTATTTGCCTAATTGCCTGCCTAATTGCCTGCCTAATTAACTGCTTAATTGCCTGCCTAATTGCCTGCCTAATTGCTTGCTTTATTAATTGCCTAATTGCTTGCCTAATTGACTGCCTAATTAACTGCCTTATTGCCTGCCTAATTAAATAACTAATTGCCAGCTTATTAACTACTTAATTAACTGCCTAATTACCTGCCAAATTAGCTGTAATTTCCTGCCTATTTGCCTGCATAATTGCCTGCCTAATAAACTGTTTAATGGCCTGCCTAATTGCCTGCCTAATAAACTGTTTAATGGCCTGCCTAATTGCCTGCTTAATTAATTGCCTAATTGCCTGCCTAATTTACTGCCTAATTGCCTGCCTAATAGCCTGCCTAATTGCCTGCTTAATTGCCTACTTAATTAATTACCTAATTGCCTGCATAATTGCCTGCATAATTGCCTGCCTAATTACATGCCTAATTAACTGCCAAATTACCTGCGTAATTAACTGCCTTATTGCCTGCCTAATTAACTGCCTAATTAACTGCCTAATTACCTGCCAACTTAGCTGCTTAATTTCCTGCCTAATTGACTGCATAATTGCCTGCCTAATTAACTGCCTAATTGCCTGCCTAATTGCCTGCCTAATTGCCTGCCTAATTGCTTGCCTAATTGCCTGCCTAATTAAATGCATAATTGCCTGCCTAATTATCTGCTAATTGCCTGCCTAATTCCCTGCCTAATTCCCTGCATTATTGCCTGCCTAATTATTTGCCTTATGGCCTGCCTAATTAACTGCCTAATTGCCTGCTTAATTGGTGCCTGCCTAATTGCCTGCCTAATTGCCTGCCTAATTAAATGCCTAATTGCCTGCCTGATTGCCTGCATAATTGCCTGCCAAACTGCCTGCCTATTTGCCTGCTAATTGCCTGCCTAATTAACTGCCAAATTCCCTGCCTAATTAACTGCCTAATTGCCTGTCTTATTGCCTGCCTAATATACTGCCTAATTGCCTGCCTAATTATCTTCCTAATGGCCTGCCTTATTAACTGCCTAATTGCCTGCTTAATTGCTTGCCTGCCTAATTGCCTGCCTAATTACTTGCCTAATTGCTTGCTTAATTAACTGCCTTATTGCCTGCCTTATCGCCTAATTAATTGCTTGCCTAATTGCCTGCCTTATTATTTGCTTAATTGCCTGCCTAATTGACTGCATAATTGCCTGCCTATTTAAATGCCTAATTGCCTGCCTAATTGACTGCCTAAATAAATGCCTAATTGCCTGCCTAATTAACTGCCTAATTGCCTGCCTAATTACCTGCCCAATTGCCTGCTTAATTAATTGCTTAATTGCCTGCCTAATTGCCTGCCTAATTGCCTGTCTAATTGCCTGCCCAATATACTGCCTAATTGCCTGCCTAATTATCTTCCTAATGGCCTGCTTAATTATTTGCCTAATTGCCTGCTTAATTGCTTGCCTGCCTAATTGCTTGCTTATTTAACTGCCTTATTGCCTGCCTAATCGCCTATTTAATTGCTTGCCTAATTGCCTGCCTTATTATTTGCCTAATTGCCTGCCTAATTGCCTGCTCTATTGCCTGCATAATTAACTGCCAAATTGCCTGCCTAATAAGTGCCTAATTGCCTGCCTAATTGCCTGCCTAATTGCCTGCCTAATTAACTGCCTAATTGACTGCCTAATTACCTGCCAAATTAGCTGCTTAATTGCCTGCCTAATTGCCTGCATATATGCCTGCCTATTAAAATGCCTAATTGCCTGCCTAATTAACTGCCTAATTGCCTGCCTAATTGCAGGCCTAATTAACTGCCTAATTACCTGCCTAATTATCTGCCAAATTCCCTGCCTAATTAACTGCATAATTGCCTGCCTAATTAACTGAATAATTGCCTGCCTAATTGCTTGCCTAATTGCCTGCCTAATTGCATGCTTAATTAATTGCCTAATTGCCTGCCTAATTGCTTGCCTAATTGCCTGCCTTATTGCATGCCCAATTAATTGCCTAATTGCCTGCCTAATTGCCTGCCTAATTAACTGCCTAATTGCCTGCCTAAATAACTGCCTAATTGCCTGCCTAATTGCTTGCCTAATTGCCTGCCTAATTGCATGCTTAATTAATTGCCTGCCTAATGGCCTGCCTAATTAACTGCCTAATTGCCTGCCTAATTAACTGCCTAATTGCCTGCCTAATAAATGCCTAATTGCCTGCCTAATTAACTGCCTAATTAACTGCCTTATTGCCTGCTTAATTAATTGCCTAATTGCCTGCCTAATTGCCTGCCTAATTAACTGCCTAATTGCCTGCCTAATTAACTGAATAATTGCCTGCCTATTTAAATGCCTAATTGCCTTCCTAATAGACTGCCTAAATAAATGCCTTATTGCCTGCCTAATTAACTGCCTAATTAACAGCCTAATTAACTGCATTGCCTGCCTAATTAACTGCCTAATTAACAGCCTAATTAACTGCCGAATTACCTGCCAAATTAGCTGCTTAATTGCCTGCCTAATTGCCTGCATAATTGCCTGCCTATTTAAATGCCTAATTGCCTTCCTAATTGACTGCCGAAATAAATGCCTTATTGCCTGCCTAATTAACTGCCTAATTGCCTGCCTAATTACCTGCCCAATTGCCTGCTTAATTAATTGCCTAATTGCCTGCCTAATTGCCTGCCTAATTAACTGCCTAATTGCCTGCCTAATTAACTGAATAATTGCCTGCCTAATTGCTTGCCTAATTGCCTGCCTAATTGCATGCTTAATTAATTGCCTAATTGCCTGCCTAATTAACTGCCTAATTGCCTGCCTAATTAACTGCCTAATTGCCTGCCTAATAAATGCCTTATTGCCCGCCTAATTGCTTGCCTAATTGCAGGCCTAATTAACTGCCTAATTAACTGCCTAATTACCTGCCTAATTACCTGCCTAATTAACTGCCAAATTCCCTGCCTAATTAACTGCCTAATTGCCTGTCTAATTGCCTGTTTAATATACTGCCTAATTGCCTGCCTAGTTATCTTACTAATGGCCTGCCTAATTAACTGCCTAATTGCCTGCTTTATTGCTTGCCTAATTGCCTGCCTTATTGCATGCCCAATTAATTGCCTAATTGCCTGCCTAATTGCCTGCCTAATTAACTGCCTAATTGCCTGCCTAAATAACTGCCTAATTGCCTGCCTAATTGCTTGCCTAATTGCCTGCCTAATTGCATGCTTAATTAATTGCCTGCCTAATGGCCTGCCTAATTAACTGCCAAATTGCCTGCCTATAACTGCCTAATTGCCTACCTAATTAACTGCCTAATTAACTGCCTAAATACCTGACAAATTAGCTGCTTAATTGCCTGCCTAATTGCCGGCCTAATTGCCTGCCTAATTAAATGCCTTATGGCCTAATTAATTGACTGCTAATTGCCTGCCTAATTAAATGCCTAATTGCCTGCCTAATAAACTGCCTAATTGCCTGCTTAATTAATTGCCTAATTGCCTGCCTAATTAACTGCCTAATTGCCTGCCTAATGAAATGCTTATTTGCCTGCCTAATTAACTTCTTAATTGCCTGCCTAATTGCCTGCCTAATTGCCTGCCTAATTGCCTGCCTTATTGCATGCTTAATTAATTGCCTAATTGCCTGCCTAATGCCTGTCTAATTAAATGCCTAATTGTCAGCCTAATTGCCTGCTTAATTGCTTGCTTTATTTATTGCCTAATTGCCTGCCTAATTGACTGCCTAATTAACTGTCTTATTGCCTGCCTAATTAAATAACTAATTGCCTGCCTAATTAACTACCTAATTAACTACCTAATTACCTGCCAAATTAGCTGTAATTTCCTGCCTATTTGCCTAAATAATTGCCTGCCTAATAAACTGCCTAAAGGCCTGCCTAATTGCCTGCTTAATTAATTGCCTATTTGCCTGGATAATTCCCCTGCCTAATAAACTGCCTAATTGCCTGCCTAATTAACTGCCTAATTGCCTGCTTTATTTATTACCTAATTGCCTGCCTAATTGCCTGCCTAATTAAATGCCTTATTGCCTGCCTAATTAATTGCCTTATTGCCTGCCTTATGGACTGCCTAATTGCCTGCTTAATTAATTGCCTAATTGCCTTTCTAATTTACTGCCTAATTGCCTGCCTAATTGCCTGCCTAATTGCCTGCCTAATTGCCTGCTTATTGCCAGCCTAATTGCCTGCCTAATTAAATGCCTAATTGCCTGCCTAATTACCTGCCTAATTGCAGGCCTAACTGCCTGCCTATTTGCCTGCCTATTTGCCTGCCTAATTAACTACCAAATTGTCTGCCTAATAACTTCCTAATTGTCTGCCTAATTAACTGCCTAATTAACTGCCTAATTGCCTGTCTAATTGCCTGCCTAATATACTGCCTAATTGCCTGCCTAATTATCTTCCTAATGGCCTGCCTAATTAACTGCCTAATTGCCTGCTTAATTGCTTGCCTGCCTAATTGCCTGCTTAATTGCTTGCCTGCCTAATTGCCTGCTTAATTGCTTGCCTAATTGCTTGCTTAATTAACTGCCTTATTGCCTGCCTAATCGCCTAATTAATTGCTTGCCTAATTGCCTGCCTTATTATTTGCCTAATTGCCTGCCTAATTGCCTGCCTAATTAACTGCCTAATTGCCTGCCTAATTAACTGCCTAATTGCCTGCCTAATTAAATGCCTAATTGCCTGCCTAATTAACTGCCTAATTCCTGCCTAATTACCTTTCTAATTACCTGCTTAATTAAATGCCTAATTGCCTGCCTAATTGCCTGCCTAATTAACTGCCTTATTGCCTGCCTAATTAACTGCCTAATTGCCTGCCTTTTTTAAATGCCTAATTGCCTGCCTAATTGCCTGCCTAATTGCCTTCCAAATTAACTGCCTAATTGCCTGCCTAAATAAGTACCTAATTGCCTGCCTAATTGCCTGTCTAATAAAATGCTTAATTGCCTGCCTAATTATCTGCTAAATTGCCTGCCTAATTGCCTGCCTAATTGCCTGCTTATTGCCAGCCTAATTGCCTGCCTAATTAACTGCCTAATTGCCTGCCTAATTGCCTGCCTAATTGCCTTCCTAATTAACTGCCTAATTGCCTGCCTAAATAAGTACCTAATTGCCTGCCTAATTGCCTGTCTAATAAAATGCTTAATTGCCTGCCTAATTATCTGCTAAATTGCCTGCCTAATTGCCTGCCTAATTGCCTGCCTTATTAAATGCCTAATTGCCTGCCTAATTACCTGCATAATTGCCTGCCTAACTGCCTGCCTATTTGCCTGCCTAATTGCCTGCTTAATTAACTGCCTAATTGCCTGCCTAATTAACTGACTAATTAACTGCCTAATTACCTGCCAAATTAGCTGCTTAATTGCTTGCCTAATTGCCTACCATAATTGCCTATCTAATTAACTGCCTAATGGCCTGCCTAATGGCCTGCCTAATTGCATGTTTAATTAATTGCCAAATCGCCTGCCTAATTAACTGCCTAACTGCCTGCCTAATTGCCTGCCTAAATGCATGCTTAATTAATTGCCTAATTGCCTGCCTAATTGCTTGCCTAATTGCCTGCCTAATTGCATGCCCAATTAATTGCCTAATTGCCTGCCTAATTGCCTGCCTAATTAACTGCTTAATTGCCTGCCTAATTAACTGACTAATTGCCTGCCTAATTGCTTGCCTAATTGCCTGCCTAATTGCATGCTTAATTAATTGCCTAATTGCCTGCCTAATGGCCTGCCTAATTAACTGCCTAATTGCTTGCCTAATTGCCTGCCTAATTGCTTGCCTATTTGCCTGCCTAATTGCATGCTTAATTAATTGCCTAATTGCCTGCATAATGGCCTGCCTAATTAACTGCCTAATTGCCTGCCTAATTAACTGCCTAATTGCCTGCCTAATAAATGCCTTATTGCCTGCCTAATTGCAGGCCTAATTAACTGCCTAATTACCTGCCTAATTATCTGCCAAATTCCCTGCCTAATTAACTGCCTAATTGCCTGCCTAATTATCTGCCTAATTGCCTGCCTAATTAACTGCCTAATTGCCTGCCTAATTAACTGCCTAATTGCCTGCCTAATAAATGCCTTATTGCCTGCCTAATTGCCTGCCTAATTGCAGGCCTAATTAACTGCCTAATTACCTGCCTAATTATCTGCCAAATTCCCTGCCTAATTAACTGCCTAATTGCCTGCCTAATTATCTGCCTAATTGCCTGCCTAATTAACTGACTAATTGCCTGCCTAATTGCTTGCCTAATTGCCTGCCTAATTGCATGCTTAATTAATTGCCTAATTGCCTGCCTAATGGCCTGCCTAATTAACTGCCTAATTGCCTGCCTAATTAACTGCCTAATTGCCTGCCTAATAAATGCCTTATTGCCTGCCTAATTGCCTGCCTAATTGCAGGCCTAATTAACTGCCTATTTACCTGCCTAATTAACTGCCAAATTGCCTGCCTAATAACTGCCTAATTGCCTGCATAATTAACAGCCTAATTAACTGCCTAATAACTTGCCAAATTAGCTGCTTAATTGCCTGCCTAATTGCCAGCATAATTGCCTGCCTAATTAAATGCCTAATGGCCTGCTTAATTGCCTGCTTAATTGCCTGCTTATTGCCTGCCTAATTAAATGCCTAATTGCCTGCCTAATTGCCTGCCTAATTAACTGCCTAATTGCCTGCCTAATTAAATGCCTAATTGCCTGCCTAATTAAATGCCTTATTGCCTGCCTAATTAAATGCTTAATTGCCTGCCTAATTAACTGCTTAATTGCCTGCCTAATTGCCTGCCTAATTGCATGCTTAATTAATTGCCTAATTGCATGCTTAATTAATTGCCTAATTACCTGCCTAATTGCCTGCCTAATTAACTGCTTAATTGCCTGCCTAATTGCCTGCCTAATTGCCTGCCAAATTGCATGCCTTATAAATGCCTAATTGCCTGCCTAATTGCCTGCCTAATGGCCTGCCTAATTAACTGCCTAATTGCCTGCCTAATTAACTGCCTAATTGCCTGCCTAATAAATGCCTTATTGCCTGCCTAATTGCCTGCCTAATTGCAGGCCTAATTAACTGCCTATTTACCTGCCTAATTAACTGCCAAATTGCCTGCCTAATAACTGCCTAATTGCCTGCATAATTAACAGCCTAATTAACTGCCTAATAACTTGCCAAATTAGCTGCTTAATTGCCTGCCTAATTGCCAGCATAATTGCCTGCCTAATAAAATGCCTAATGGCCTGCTTAATTGCCTGCTTAATTGCCTGCTTATTGCCTGCCTAATTAAATGCCTAATTGCCTGCCTAATTAACTGCCTAATTGCCTGCTTTTTGCCTGCTTAAATAATTGCCTAATTGCCTGCCTAATTAACTGCCTAATTGCCTGCCTAATTAAATGCCTAATTGCCTGCCTAATTAAATGCCTTATTGCCTGCCTAATTAAATGCTTAATTGCCTGCCTAATTAACTGCTTAATTGCCTGCCTAATTGCCTGCCTAATTGCATGCTTAATTAATTGCCTAATTGCATGCTTAATTAATTGCCTAATTACCTGCCTAATTGCCTGCCTAATTAGCTGCTTAATTGCCTGCATAATTGCCTGCCTATTAAAATGCCTAATTGCCTGCCTAATTAACTGCCTAATTGCCTGCCTAATAAACTGCCTAATAAACTGCCTAATTAACTGCCTAATTAACTGCCTTATTACCTGCCAAATTAGCTGCTTAATTGCTTGCCTAATTGCCTGCATAATTGCCTATCTAATTAACTGCCTAATGGCCTGCCTAATTGCCTGCCTAATTGCATGCTTAATTAATTGCATAATTGCCTGCCTAATTTACTGCCTAATTGCCTGCCTAATTGCCTTCCTAATAAATTTCCCAATTGCCTGCCTTATTGACTGCCTAATTAACTGCCTAATTGCCTGCCTAATTAACTGACTAATTGCCTGCCTAATTGCTTGCCTAATTGCCTGCCTAATTGCATGCTTAATTAATTGCCTAATTGCCTGCCTAATTGCTTGCCTAATTGCCTGCCTTATTGCATGCCCAATTCATTGCCTAATTGCCTGCCTAATTGCCTGCCTAATTAACTGCCTAATTGCCTGCCTAATTAACTGACTAATTGCCTGCCTAATTGCTTGCCTAATTGCCTGCCTAATTGCATGCTTAATTAATTGCCTAATTGTCTGCCTAATGGCCTGCCTAATTAACTGCCTAATTGCCTGCCTAATTAACTGCCTTATTGCCTGCTTAATAAATGCCTAATTGCCTGCCTAATTAACTGCCTAATTACCTGCCTAATTTCCTGCCAAATTAGCTGCTTCATTGCCTGCCTAATTGCCTGCCTAATTGCCTGCCTAATTGCTTTCCTAATTGCCTGCCTAATTGCATGCTTAATTAATTGCCTAATTGCCTGCCTTATTAACTGCCTAATTGCCTGCCTAATTACCTGCCTAATTGCCTGCTTAATTAATAGCCTAATTGCCTGCCTAATTAACTGCCTAATTGCCTGCCTAATTAATGCCTTATTGCCTGCCTAATTGCAGGCCTAATTAACTGCCTAATTACCTGCCTAATTATCTGCCAAATTCCCTGCCTAATTAACTGCCTTATTGCCTGCCTAATTAACTGACTTATTTCCTGCCTAATTGCTTGCCTAATTGCCTGCCTAATTGCATGCTTAATTAATTGCCTAATTGCCTGCCTAATTGCTTGCCTAATTGCATGCCCAATTAATTGCCTAAATGCCTGCCTAATTAACTGCCTAAATGCCTGCCTAATTAACTGACTAATTGCCTGCCTAATTAACTGACTAATTGCCTGCCTAATTGCTTGCCTAATTGCCTGCCTAATTGCATGCTTAATTAATTGCCTAATTGCCTGCCTAATGGCCTGCCTAATTAACTGCCTAATTGCCTGACTAATAATCTTCTTAATTGCCTGCCTAAGTGCCTGCCTAATTGCCTGCCTAATTGCCTGCCTAATTAACTGCCTAATTGCCTGCCTAATTAACTGCTTAATTGCCTGCCTAATTGCCTGCCATATTGCCTGCTTTATTGCCTGCTTAATTAATTACCTAATTGCCTGCATAATTGCTGCATAATTGCCTTCCTAATTGCCTGCCTAATTAACTGCCAAATTACCTGCGTAATTAACTGCCTTATTGCCTGCCTAATTAACTGCCTAATTACCTGCCAACTTAGCTGCTTAATTGCCTGCATAATTGCCTGCCTAATTATCTGCCTAATGGCCTGCGTAATTGCCTGCCTAATTGCCTGCCTAATTAATTGCCTAATTGCCTGCCTAATTGCCTGCCTAATTGCCTGCCTAATTGCCTGCCTAATTGCCTGCCTAATTAAATGCATAATTGCCTGCCTAATTATCTGCTCAATTGCCTGCCTATTACCTGCCTAATTCCCTGCCTAATTGCCTGCCTAATTATCTGCCTAATGGCCTGCCTAATTGACTGCCTAATTGCCTGCTTAATTGGTGCCTGCCTAATGGCCTGCCTTATGGCCTGCTTAATTAATTGCCTAATTGCCTGCCTAATTAACTTCCTAATTGCCTGCCTAATTTAATACCTAATTGCCTGCCTAATTGCCTGCCTAATTAAATGCATAATTGCCTGCCTAATTATCTGCTTAATTGCCTGCCTAATTGCCTGCCTAATTGCCTGCCTAATTAAATGCCAAATTGCCTTCCTATTTAACCGCATAATTGCCTGCCTAACTGCCTGCCTATTTGCCTGCATAATTGCCTGCCTAATTAACTGCCTAATTGCCTGCCTAATTAACTGCCTAATTAACTGCCTAATTAACTGCCTAATTACCTGCCAAATTAGCTGCTTAATTGCTTGTTTAATTGCCTGCATAATTGCCTATCTAATTAACTGCCTAATGGCCTGCCTAATTGCCTCCCTAATTGCATTATTAATTATTGCCTGCCTAATTGCCTGCCTAATTAACTGCCCAAATGCCTGCCTAATTAACTGCCTTATTGCCTGCCTAATTGCCTGCTTAATTAATTGCATAATTGCCTGCTAATTGTCTGCCTAATTAACTGCCTAATTGCCTGCATAATTGCCTGCCTAATAAACTGTCTAATTGCCTGCCTTATTAACTGCCTAATTACCTGCCTAATTAATTGCCTAATGGCCTGCCTAATTAACTACCTAATTGCCTGTCTAATTGCCTGCCTAATATACAGCCTAATTGCCTGCCTAATTATCTTCCTAATGGCCTGCCTTATTAACTGCCTAATTGCCTGCTTAATTGCTTTCCTGCCTAATTGCCTGCCTAATTAACTGCCTAATCGCCTGCCTAATTGCCTGCCTAATTGCCTACATAATTAACTGCCTAATGGCCTTCTTAAATTATTGCCTAATTGCCTGCCTAATTGCCTGCCTAATTAACTGCCTAATTGCCTGCCTAATTAACTGCCTAATTGCCTGCCTAATTGCCTGCCTAATTGTCTGCTTAATTGCCTGCTTAATTAATTACCTAATTGCCTGCATAATTGCCTGCCTAATTGCCTGCCTAATTAACTGCCAAATTACCTGCGTAATTAACTGCCTTATTGCCTGCCTAATTAACTGCCTAATTAACTGCCTAATTACCTGCAAAATTAGCTGCTTAATTGCCTGCCTAATTGCCTGCATAATTGCCTGCCCTAATTAACTGCCTAATGGTCTGCTTAATTAATTGCCTAATTGCCTGCCTAATTAACTGCATAATTGCCTGCCTAATTAACTGCCTAATTGCCTGCCTAATTGCATGCCTAATTGCCTGCTTAATTGCCTGCTTAATTAATTATCTAATTGCCTGCATAATTGCCTGCCTAATTGCCTGCCTAATTAACTACCAAATTACCTGCGTAATTAACTGCCTTATTGCATGCCTAATTAACTGCCTAATTAACTGCCTAATTACCTGCCAACTTAGCTGCTTAATTGCCTGCCTAATTGCCTGCATAATGGCCTGCCTAATTAACTGCCTAATGGCCTGCATAATGCCTGCCTAATTGCCTGCCTAATTAATTGCCTTATTGCCTGCCTAATTGCCTGCCTAATTAACTGCCTAATTGCCTGCCTATTTAAATGCCTAATTGCCTGCCTAATTGCCTGCCTAAATAAATGCCTAATTGCCTGCCTAAGTAACTGCCTAATTGCCTGCCTAATTACCTGCCTAATTGCCTGCTTAATTAATTGCCTAATTGCCTGCCTAATTGCCTGCCTAATAAACTGCCTAATTAAATGCCTAATTGCCTGCCTAATTAAATGCTTAATTGCCTGACTAATTAACTGCTTAATTGCCTGCCTAATTGCCTGCCTAATTGCCTGCCTTATTGCATGCTTAATTAATTGCCTAATTGCCTTCCTAATAAATGCCTTATTGCCTGCCTAATTGCCTGCCTAATTGCAGGCCTAATTAACTGCCTATTTACATGCCTAATTGCCAGCCTAATGCCTGCCTAATTAAATGCCTAATTGTCAGCCTAATTGCCTGCCTAATTGCTTGCTTTATAAATTGCCTAATTGCTTAACTAATTGACTGCCTAATTAACTGCCTTATTGCATGCCTAATTAAATAACTAATTGCCTGCCTAATTAACTACTTAATTAACTGTTTAATTACCTGCCAAATTAGCTGTAATTTCCTGCCTATTTGCCTGCATAATTGCCTGCCTAATAAACTGCCTAAAGGCCTGCCTAATTGCCTGCTTAATTAATTGCCTATTTGCCTGGATAATTCCCTGCCTAATAAACTGCCTAATTGCCTGCCTAATTAACTGCCTAATTGCCTGCTTAATTTATTACCTAATTGCCTGCCTTATTGCCTGCCTAATTAAATGCCTTATTGCCTGCCTAATTAATTGCCTATTTGCCTGCCTTATTGCCTGCCTAATAGCCTGCTTAATTAATTGCTTTTTTGCCTGCCTAATTGCCTGCCTAATTGCCTGCCTAATTGCCTGCCTAATTAACTGACTAATTACCTGCTCAATTGCCTGCCTTATTGCCTGCCTAATAAACTGCCTAATTAAGTGCCTAATTGCCTGCCTAATTACCTGCATAATTGCCTGCCTAACTGCCTGCCTATTTGCCTGCCTAATTGCCTGCCTAATTAACTGCCTAATTGTCTGCCTAATTAACTGCCTAATTAACTGCCGAATTGCCTGTCTAATTGCCTGCCTAATATACTGCCTAATTGCCTGCCTAAATATCTTTCTAATGGCCTGCCTAATTAACTGCCTAATTTCCTGTTAAATTGCTTGCCTGCCTAATTGCCTGCTTAATTGCTTGCCTAATTGCTTGCCTAATTAACAGCCTTATTGCCTGCCTAATCGCCTAATTAATTGCTTGCCTAATTGCCTGCCTTATAATTTTCATTATTGCCTGCCTAATTGCCTGCCTATTGCCTGCATAATTAACTGCCAAATTGCCTGCCTAATAACTGCCTAATTGCCTGCCTAATAAACTGCCTAATTGACTGCCTAATTACCTGCCAAATTAGCTGCTTAATTGCCTGCCTAATTGCCTGCATAATTTCCTGCCTATTTAAATGCCTAATTGCCTGCCTAATTGCCTGCCTAATTGCCTGCCTAATTAAATGCCTAATTGCCTGCCTAATTAACTGCCTAATTGCCTGCCTAATTGCTTGCCTTATTGCCTGCTTATTGCCTGCCTAATTAAATGCATAATTGCCTGCCTAATAATCTTCTTAATTGCCTGCCTAATTGCCTGCCTAATTGCCTGCCTAATTAACTGCCTAATTGCGTGCCTTATTAACTGCCTAATTGCCTGCCTAATTGCCTGCCTAATTGCCTGCCATATTGCCTGCTTTATTGCCTGCTTAATTAATTACCTAATTGCCTGCATAATTGCCTGCATAATTGCTTTCCTAATTGCCTGCCTAATTAACTGCCAAATTACCTGCGTAATTAACTGCCTTATTGCCTGCCTAATTAACTGCCTAATTACCTGCCAACTTAGCTGCTTAATTGCCTGCATAATTGCCTGCCTAATTACCTGCCTAATGGCCTGCGTAATTGCCTGCCTAATTGCCTGCCTAATTAATTGCTTAATTGCCTGCCTAATTAACTGCCTAATTGCCTGCCTAATTGCATGCCTAATTGCCTGCCTAATTAAATGCATAATTGCCTGCCTAATAATCTGCTCATTTGCCTGCCTATTACCTGCCTAATTCCTGCCTAATTGCCTGCTTAATTATCTGCCTAATGGCCCTGCCTAATTAACTCCCTAATTGCCTGCTTAATTGGTGCCTGCCTAATTGCCTGCCTAATTGCCTGCCTAATTAAATGCCTAATTGCCTGCCTGATTGCCTGCATAATTGCCTGCCTAACTGTCTGCCTATTTGCCTATCTAATTGCCTGCCTAATTATCTTCCTAATGGCCTGCTTATTAACTGCCTAATTGCCTGCTTAATTGCTTGCCTGCCTAATTGCCTGCCTAATTGCTTGCCTAATTGCTTGCTTAATTAACTGCCCTATTACCTGCCTAATCGCCTAATTAATTGCTTGCCTAATTGCCTGCCCTTATTATTTGCCTAATTGCCTGCCTAATTGCCTGCCTAATTGCCTGCCTATTGCCTGCATAATTAACTGCCAAATTGCCTGCCTAATAACTGCCTAATTGCCTGCCTAATTAAATGACTAATTGACTGCCTAATGACCTGCCAAATTAGCTGCTTAATTGCCTGCTAATTGCCTGCATTATTGCCTGCCTATTTAAATGCCTAATTGCCTGCCTAATTGCCTGCCTTAAATGAATGCCTAATTGCCTGCCTAATTAACTGCCTAATTGCCTGCCTAATTACCTGCCTAATTGCCTGCCTAATTACCTGCCTAATTGCCTGCTTAATTAATAGCCTAATTGCCTGCCTAATTAACTGACTAATTGCCTGCCTAATTGCTTGCCTAATTGCCTGCCTAATTGCATGCCCAATTAATTGCTTAATTGCCTGCCTAATTGCCTGCCTAATTACCTGCCTAATTGCCTGCCTATTTAACTGACTAATTGCCTGCCTAATTGCTTGCCTAATTGCTTGCCTAATTGCCTGCCTAATTGCATGCCTTATTACCTGCCCAAATGCCTGCTTAATTAATTGCCTAATTGCCTGCCTAATTACCTGCCTAATTGCCTGTCTAATTGCCTGCCTAATATTCTGCCTAATTGGCTGCCTAATTATCTTCCTAATAGCCTGCTTAATTATTTGCCTAATTGCCATCTTAATTGCTTGCCTGCCTAATTGCCTGCCTAATTGCTTGCCTAATTGCTTGCTTAATTAACTGCCTTATTGCCTGCCTAATCGCCTATTTAATTGCTTGCCTAATTGCCTGCCTTATTATTTGCCTAATTGCCTGCCTAATTGCCTGCCTATTGCCTGCATAATTAACTGCCAAAATGCCTGCCTAATAAGTGCCTAATTGCCTGCCTAATTGCCTGCCTAATTAACTGCCTAATTGACTGCCCAATTACCTGCCAAATTAGCTGCTTAATTGCCTACCTAATTGCCTGCATAATTGCCTGCCTATTAAAATGCCTAATTGCCTGCCTAATTAACTGCCTAATTGCCTGCCTAATAAATGCCTTATTGCCTGCCTAATTGCTTGCCTAATTGCCTGCCTAATTGCCTGTCTAATTGCCTGCCTAATATACTGCCTAATTGCCTGCCTAATTATCTTCCTAATGGCCTGCTTAATTATTTGCCTAATTGCCTGCTTAATTGCTTGCCTGCCTAATTGCCTGCCTAATTGATTGCTTAATTAACTGCCTTATTGCCTGCCTAATCGCCTATTTAATTGCTTGCCTAATTGCCTGCCTTATTATTTGCCTAATTGCCTGCCTAATTGCCTGCCTATTGCCTGCATAATTAACTGCCAAATTGCCTGCCTAAAAAGTGCCTAATTGCCTGCCTAATTGCCTGCCTAATTAACTGCCTAATTGACTGCCTAATTACCTGCCAAATTAGCTGCTTAATTGCCTGCCTAATTGCCTGCATAATTGCCTGCCTATTAAAATGCCTATTTGCCTGCCTAATTAACTGCCTAATTGCCTGCCTAATAAATGCCTTATTGCCTGCCTAATTGCCTGCCTAATTGCCTGCCTAATATACTGCCTAATTGACTGCCTAATTACCTGCCAAATTAGCTGCTTAATTTCCTGCCTAATTGCCGGCATAATTGCCTGCCTAATTAAATGCCTAATGGCCTGCCTAATCGCCTGCCTAATTAAATGCCTAATTGCCTGCCTAATTAACTGCTTATTGCCTGCCTAATTGCCTGCTTAATTAATTTTCTAATTGCCTGCCTAATTAACTGCCTAATTGCCTGCCTAATTAAATGCCTAATTGCCTGCTTAATTAAATGCCTAATTGCCTGCCTTATTAAATGCTTAATTGCCTTTCTAATTAAATGCTTAATTGCCTGCCTAATTGCCTGCCTAATTGCATGCTTAATTAAATGCCTAATTACTAGCCTAATTGCCTGCCTAATTAAATGCTTAATTGCCTGCCTTATTAAATGCTTAATTGCCTTTCTAATTAACTGCTTAATTGCCTGCCTAATTGCCTGCCTAATTGCTTGCTTTATTAATTGCCTAATTGCTTGCCTAATTGACTGCCTAATTAACTGCCTTATTGCCTGCCTAATTAAATAACTAATTGCCTGCTTATTAACTACTTAATTAACTGCCTAATTACCTGCCAAATTAGCTGTAATTTCCTGCCTATTTGCCTGCATAATTGCCTGCCTAATAAACTGTTTAATGGCCTGCCTAATGGCCTGCCTAATAAACTGTTTAATGGCCTGTCTAATTGCCTGCTTAATTAATTGCCTAATTGCCTGCCTAATTTACTGCCTAATTGCCTGCCTAATTGCATGCCTAATTAACTGCCAAATTACCTGCGTAATTAACTGCCTTATTACCTGCCTAATTAACTGCCTAATTAACTGCCTAATTACCTGCCAACTTAGCTGCTTAATTGCCTGCCTAATTGACTGCATAATTGCCTGCCTAATTAACTGCCTAATTGCCTGCCTAATTGCCTGCCTAATTGCCTGCCTAATTGCCTGCCTAATTAAATGCATAATTGCCTGCCTAATTATCTGCTTAATTGCCTGCCTAATTACCTGCCTAATCCCCTGCCTTATTGCCTGCCTAATTATCTGCCTTATGGCCTGCCTAATTAACTGCCTAATTGCCTGCTTAATTGGTGCCTGCCTAATTGCCTGCCTAATTGCCTGCCTAATTAAATGCCTAAATGCCTGCCTGATTGCCTGCATAATTGCCTGCCAAACTGCCTGCCTATTTGCCTGCTAATTGCCTGCCTAATTAACTGCCAAATTCCCTGCCTAATTAACTGCCTAATTGCCTGTCTTATTGCCTGCCTAATATACTGCCTAATTGCCTGCCTAATTATCTTCCTAATGGCCTGCTTTATTAACTGCCTAATTGCCTGCTTAATTGCTTGCCTGCCTAATTGCCTGCATAATTACATGCCTTATTGCTTTCTTAATTAACTGCCTTATTGCCTGCCTTATCGCCTAATTAATTGCTTGCCTAATTGCCTGCCTTATTATTTGCTTAATTGCCTGCCTAATTGACTGCATAATTGCCTGCCTATTTAAATGCCTAATTGCCTGCCTAATTAACTGCCTAAATAAATGCCTAATTGCCTGCCTAATTAACTGCCTAATTGCCTGCCTAATTACCTGCCCAATTGCCTGCTTAATTAATTGCTTAATTGCCTGCCTAATTGCCTGCCTAATTGCCTGTCTAATTGCCTGCCTTATTATTTGCCTAATTGCCTGCCTAATTGCCTGCCTAATGGCCTGCCTAATTAACTGCCTAATTGCCTGCCTAATTAACTGCCTAATTGCCTGCCTAATAAATGCCTAATTGCCTGCCTAATTAACTGCCTAATTAACTGCCTTATTGCCTGCTTAATTAATTGCCTAATTGCCTGCCTAATTGCCTGCCTAATTAACTGCCTAATTGCCTGCCTTAATAACTGAATAATTGCTTGCCTAATTGCCTGCTTAATTGCTTGCCTGCCTAATTGCCTGCCTAATTGCTTGCTTAATTAACTGCCTTATTGCCTGCCTAATCGCCTATTTAATTGCTTGCCTAATTGCCTGCCTTATTATTTGCCTAATTGCCTGCCTAATGGCCTGCCTA